>NW_026969470.1:0-39204 GCF_028390025.1 Pseudophryne corroboree
GCAAGGTAAAGCTGTCTTGTACCATTGCATATTTCTCCCAAACGAAGGACACTAGAATTAAAATTTTAAAGCCTCCTGTTAGGCCATCATCTACACGACATAGCCCTGAATTTTCCAATGCGCAGCTCTTTGCAAAAGAGAGATATTGGCAAGGAAAAGCTGTCTTGTACCATTGCATTTTTCTCCCAAACGAAGGTCACTAGAAAGAAAATTTTAAAGCCTCCTGTTAGGCCATCATCTACACGACATAGCCCTGAATTTTCCAATGCGTAGCTCTTTGCAAAAGAGAGATATTGGCAAGGAAAAGCTGTCTTGTACCATTGCATTTTTCTCCCAAACGAAGGTCACTAGAAAGAAAATTTTAAAGCCTCCTGTTAGGCCATCATCTACACGACATAGCCCTGAATTTTCCAAAGCGTAGCTCTTTGCAAAAGAGAGATATTGGCAAGGAAAAGCTGTCTTGTACCTTTGCATTTTTCTCCCAAACGAAGGACACTAGAAAGAAAATTTTAAAGCCTCCTGTTAGACCATCATCTACACGGCATAGCCATGAATTTTCCAATGCGCAGCTCTTTGCAAAAGAGAGATATTGGCAAGGAAAAGCTGTCTTGTACCTTTGCATTTTTCCCCCAAACGAAGGACACTAGAATTAAAATTTTAAAGCCTCATGTTAGGCCATCATCTACACGATATAGCCCTGAATTTTCCAATGCGCAGCTCTTTGCAAAAGAGAGATATTGGCAAGGAAAAGCTGTCTTGTACCATTGCATTTTTCTCCCAAACGAAGGACACTAGAAAGAAAATTTTAAAGCCCCCTGTTAGGCCATCATCTACACGACATAGCCCTGAATTTTCCAATGCGCAGCTCTTTGCAAAAGAGAGATATTGGCAAGGAAAAGCTGTCTTGTACCTTTGCATTTTTCTCCCAAACGAAGGTCACTAGAAAGAAAATTTTAAAGCCTCCAGTTAAGCCATCATCTACACGAAATAGCCCTGATTTTTCCAATGCGCAGCTCATTGCAAAAGAGAGATATTGGCAAGGAAAAGCTGTCTTGTACCTTTGCATTTTTCTCCCAAACGAAGGACACTAGAAAGAAAATTTTAAAGCCTCCTGTTAGGCCATCATCTACACGAAATAGCCCTGATTTTTCCAATGCGCAGCTCTTTGCAAAAGAGAGATATTGGCAAGGAAAAGCTGTCTTGTACCATTGCATTTTTCTCCCAAACGAAGGACACTAGAAAGAAAATTTTAAAGCCCCCTGTTAGGCCATCATCTACACGACATAGCCCTGAATTTTCCAATGCGCAGCTCTTTGCAAAAGAGAGATATTGGCAAGGAAAAGCTGTCTTGTACCTTTGCATTTTTCTCCCAAACGAAGGACACTAGAATTAAAATTTTAAAGCCTCCTGTTAGGCCATCATCTACACGACATAGCCCTGAATTTTCCAATGCGTAGCTCTTTGCAAAAGAGAGATATTGGCAAGGAAAAGCTGTCTTGTACCATTGCATTTTTCTCCCAAACGAAGGACACTAGAAAGAAAATTTTAAAGCCTCCTGTTAGGCCATCATCTACACGAAATAGCCCTGATTTTTCCAATGCGCAGCTCTTTGCAAAAGAGAGATATTGGCAAGGAAAAGCTGTCTTGTACCATTGCATTTTTCTCCCAAACGAAGGACACTAGAAAGAAAATTTTAAAGCCCCCTGTTAGGCCATCATCTACACGACATAGCCCTGAATTTTCCAATGCGCAGCTCTTTGCAAAAGAGAGATATTGGCAAGGAAAAGCTGTCTTGTACCTTTGCATTTTTCTCCCAAACGAAGGTCACTAGAAAGAAAATTTTAAAGCCTCCTGTTAGGCCATCATCTACACGACATAGCCCTGAATTTTCCAATGCGTAGCTCTTTGCAAAAGAGAGATATTGGCAAGGAAAAGCTGTCTTGTACCATTGCATTTTTCTCCCAAACGAAGGACACTAGAAGAAAATTTTAAAGCCTCCTGTTAGGCCATCATCTACACGACATAGCCCTGAATTTTCCAATGCGCAGCTCTTTGCAAAAGAGAGATATTGGCAAGGAAAAGCTGTCTTGTAACTTTGCATTTTTCTCCCAAACGAAGGACACTAGAATTAAAATTTTAAAGCCTCCTGTTAGGCCATCATCTACACGACATAGCCCTGAATTTTCCAATGCGTAGCTCTTTGCAAAAGAGAGATATTGGCAAGGAAAAGCTGTCTTGTACCATTGCATTTTTCTCCCAAACGAAGGACACTAGAAAGAAAATTTTAAAGCCTCCTGTTAGGCCATCATCTACACGACATAGCCCTGAATTTTCCAATGCGCAGCTCTTTGCAAAAGAGAGATATTGGCAAGGAAAAGCAGTCTTGTACCTTTGCATTTTTCTCCCAAACGAAGGACACTAGAAAGAAAATTTTAAAGCCTCCTGTTAGGCCATCATCTACACGAAATAGCCCTGAATTTTCCAATGCGTAGCTCTTTGCAAAAGAGAGATATTGGCAAGGTAAAGCTGTCTTGTACCATTGCATATTTCTCCCAAACGAAGGACACTAGAATTAAAATTTTAAAGCCTCCTGTTAGGCCATCATCTACACGACATAGCCCTGAATTTTCCAATGCGCAGCTCTTTGCAAAAGAGAGATATTGGCAAGGAAAAGCTGTCTTGTACCATTGCATTTTTCTCCCAAACGAAGGTCACTAGAAAGAAAATTTTAAAGCCTCATGTTAGGCCATCATCTACACGACATAGCCCTGAATTTTCCAATGCGTAACTCTTTGCAAAAGAGAGATATTGGCAAGGAAAAGCTGTCTTGTACCTTTGCATTTTTCTCCCAAACGAAGGACACTAGAAAGAAAATTTTAAAGCCTCCTGTTAGGCCATCATCTACACGAAATAGCCCTGATTTTTCCAATGCGCAGCTCTTTGCAAAAGAGAGATATTGGCAAGGAAAAGCTGTCTTGTACCATTGCATTTTTCTCCCAAACGAAGGACACTAGAAAGAAAATTTTAAAGCCCCCTGTTAGGCCATCATCTACACGACATAGCCCTGAATTTTCCAATGCGCAGCTCTTTGCAAAAGAGAGATATTGGCAAGGAAAAGCTGTCTTGTACCTTTGCATTTTTCTCCCAAACGAAGGACACTAGAATTAAAATTTTAAAGCCTCCTGTTAGGCCATCATCTACACGACATAGCCCTGAATTTTCCAATGCGTAGCTCTTTGCAAAAGAGAGATATTGGCAAGGAAAAGCTGTCTTGTACCATTGCATTTTTCTCCCAAACGAAGGACACTAGAAAGAAAATTTTAAAGCCTCCTGTTAGGCCATCATCTACACGAAATAGCCCTGATTTTTCCAATGCGCAGCTCTTTGCAAAAGAGAGATATTGGCAAGGAAAAGCTGTCTTGTACCATTGCATTTTTCTCCCAAACGAAGGACACTAGAAAGAAAATTTTAAAGCCCCCTGTTAGGCCATCATCTACACGACATAGCCCTGAATTTTCCAATGCGCAGCTCTTTGCAAAAGAGAGATATTGGCAAGGAAAAGCTGTCTTGTACCTTTGCATTTTTCTCCCAAACGAAGGTCACTAGAAAGAAAATTTTAAAGCCTCCTGTTAGGCCATCATCTACACGACATAGCCCTGAATTTTCCAATGCGTAGCTCTTTGCAAAAGAGAGATATTGGCAAGGAAAAGCTGTCTTGTACCATTGCATTTTTCTCCCAAACGAAGGACACTAGAAGAAAATTTTAAAGCCTCCTGTTAGGCCATCATCTACACGACATAGCCCTGAATTTTCCAACGCGCAGCTCTTTGCAAAAGAGAGATATTGGCAAGGAAAAGCTGTCTTGTAACTTTGCATTTTTCTCCCAAACGAAGGACACTAGAATTAAAATTTTAAAGCCTCCTGTTAGGCCATCATCTACACGACATAGCCCTGAATTTTCCAATGCGTAGCTCTTTGCAAAAGAGAGATATTGGCAAGGAAAAGCTGTCTTGTACCATTGCATTTTTCTCCCAAACGAAGGACACTAGAAAGAAAATTTTAAAGCCTCCTGTTAGGCCATCATCTACACGACATAGCCCTGAATTTTCCAATGCGCAGCTCTTTGCAAAAGAGAGATATTGGCAAGGAAAAGCAGTCTTGTACCTTTGCATTTTTCTCCCAAACGAAGGACACTAGAAAGAAAATTTTAAAGCCTCCTGTTAGGCCATCATCTACACGAAATAGCCCTGAATTTTCCAATGCGTAGCTCTTTGCAAAAGAGAGATATTGGCAAGGAAAAGCTGTCTTGTACCATTGCATTTTTCTCCCAAACGAAGGACACTAGAAAGAAAATTTTAAAGCCTCCTGTTAGGCCATCATCTACACGACATAGCCCTGAATTTTCCAATGCGTAGCTCTTTGCAAAAGAGAGATATTGGCAAGGTAAAGCTGTCTTGTACCATTGCATATTTCTCCCAAACGAAGGACACTAGAATTAAAATTTTAAAGCCTCCTGTTAGGCCATCATCTACACGACATAGCCCTGAATTTTCCAATGCGCAGCTCTTTGCAAAAGAGAGATATTGGCAAGGAAAAGCTGTCTTGTACCATTGCATTTTTCTCCCAAACGAAGGTCACTAGAAAGAAAATTTTAAAGCCTCCTGTTAGGCCATCATCTACACGACATAGCCCTGAATTTTCCAATGCGTAGCTCTTTGCAAAAGAGAGATATTGGCAAGGAAAAGCTGTCTTGTACCATTGCATTTTTCTCCCAAACGAAGGTCACTAGAAAGAAAATTTTAAAGCCTCCTGTTAGGCCATCATCTACACGACATAGCCCTGAATTTTCCAAAGCGTAGCTCTTTGCAAAAGAGAGATATTGGCAAGGAAAAGCTGTCGTACCTTTGCATTTTTCTCCCAAACGAAGGACACTAGAAAGAAAATTTTAAAGCCTCCTGTTAGACCATCATCTACACGGCATAGCCATGAATTTTCCAATGCGCAGCTCTTTGCAAAAGAGAGATATTGGCAAGGAAAAGCTGTCTTGTACCTTTGCATTTTTCCCCCAAACGAAGGACACTAGAATTAAAATTTTAAAGCCTCATGTTAGGCCATCATCTACACGATATAGCCCTGAATTTTCCAATGCGCAGCTCTTTGCAAAAGAGAGATATTGGCAAGGAAAAGCTGTCTTGTACCTTTGCATTTTTCTCCCAAACGAAGGACACTAGAAAGAAAATGTTAAAGCCTCCTGTTAGGCCATCATCTACACGAAATAGCCCTGATTTTTCCAATGCGCAGCTCTTTGCAAAAGAGAGATATTGGCAAGGAAAAGCTGTCTTGTACCATTGCATTTTTCTCCCAAACGAAGGACACTAGAAAGAAAATTTTAAAGCCCCCTGTTAGGCCATCATCTACACGACATAGCCCTGAATTTTCCAATGCGCAGCTCTTTGCAAAAGAGAGATATTGGCAAGGAAAAGCTGTCTTGTACCTTTGCATTTTTCTCCCAAACGAAGGTCACTAGAAAGAAAATTTTAAAGCCTCCAGTTAAGCCATCATCTACACGAAATAGCCCTGATTTTTCCAATGCGCAGCTCATTGCAAAAGAGAGATATTGGCAAGGAAAAGCTGTCTTGTACCTTTGCATTTTTCTCCCAAACGAAGGACACTAGAAAGAAAATTTTAAAGCCTCCTGTTAGGCCATCATCTACACGAAATAGCCCTGATTTTTCCAATGCGCAGCTCTTTGCAAAAGAGAGATATTGGCAAGGAAAAGCTGTCTTGTACCATTGCATTTTTCTCCCAAACGAAGGACACTAGAAAGAAAATTTTAAAGCCCCCTGTTAGGCCATCATCTACACGACATAGCCCTGAATTTTCCAATGCGCAGCTCTTTGCAAAAGAGAGATATTGGCAAGGAAAAGCTGTCTTGTACCTTTGCATTTTTCTCCCAAACGAAGGACACTAGAATTAAAATTTTAAAGCCTCCTGTTAGGCCATCATCTACACGACATAGCCCTGAATTTTCCAATGCGTAGCTCTTTGCAAAAGAGAGATATTGGCAAGGAAAAGCTGTCTTGTACCATTGCATTTTTCTCCCAAACGAAGGACACTAGAAAGAAAATTTTAAAGCCTCCTGTTAGGCCATCATCTACACGAAATAGCCCTGATTTTTCCAATGCGCAGCTCTTTGCAAAAGAGAGATATTGGCAAGGAAAAGCTGTCTTGTACCATTGCATTTTTCTCCCAAACGAAGGACACTAGAAAGAAAATTTTAAAGCCCCCTGTTAGGCCATCATCTACACGACATAGCCCTGAATTTTCCAATGCGCAGCTCTTTGCAAAAGAGAGATATTGGCAAGGAAAAGCTGTCTTGTACCTTTGCATTTTTCTCCCAAACGAAGGTCACTAGAAAGAAAATTTTAAAGCCTCCTGTTAGGCCATCATCTACACGACATAGCCCTGAATTTTCCAATGCGTAGCTCTTTGCAAAAGAGAGATATTGGCAAGGAAAAGCTGTCTTGTACCATTGCATTTTTCTCCCAAACGAAGGACACTAGAAGAAAATTTTAAAGCCTCCTGTTAGGCCATCATCTACACGACATAGCCCTGAATTTTCCAATGCGCAGCTCTTTGCAAAAGAGAGATATTGGCAAGGAAAAGCTGTCTTGTAACTTTGCATTTTTCTCCCAAACGAAGGACACTAGAATTAAAATTTTAAAGCCTCCTGTTAGGCCATCATCTACACGACATAGCCCTGAATTTTCCAATGCGTAGCTCTTTGCAAAAGAGAGATATTGGCAAGGAAAAGCTGTCTTGTACCATTGCATTTTTCTCCCAAACGAAGGACACTAGAAAGAAAATTTTAAAGCCTCCTGTTAGGCCATCATCTACACGACATAGCCCTGAATTTTCCAATGCGCAGCTCTTTGCAAAAGAGAGATATTGGCAAGGAAAAGCAGTCTTGTACCTTTGCATTTTTCTCCCAAACGAAGGACACTAGAAAGAAAATTTTAAAGCCTCCTGTTAGGCCATCATCTACACGAAATAGCCCTGAATTTTCCAATGCGTAGCTCTTTGCAAAAGAGAGATATTGGCAAGGAAAAGCTGTCTTGTACCATTGCATTTTTCTCCCAAACGAAGGACACTAGAAAGAAAATTTTAAAGCCTCCTGTTAGGCCATCATCTACACGACATAGCCCTGAATTTTCCAATGCGTAGCTCTTTGCAAAAGAGAGATATTGGCAAGGTAAAGCTGTCTTGTACCATTGCATATTTCTCCCAAACGAAGGACACTAGAATTAAAATTTTAAAGCCTCCTGTTAGGCCATCATCTACACGACATAGCCCTGAATTTTCCAATGCGCAGCTCTTTGCAAAAGAGAGATATTGGCAAGGAAAAGCTGTCTTGTACCATTGCATTTTTCTCCCAAACGAAGGTCACTAGAAAGAAAATTTTAAAGCCTCCTGTTAGGCCATCATCTACACGACATAGCCCTGAATTTTCCAATGCGTAGCTCTTTGCAAAAGAGAGATATTGGCAAGGAAAAGCTGTCTTGAACCATTGCATTTTTCTCCCAAACGAAGGTCACTAGATAGAAAATTTTAAAGCCTCCTGTTAGGCCATCATCTACACGACATAGCCCGGAATTTTCCAATGCGTAGCTCTTTGCAAAAGAGAGATATTGGCAAGGAAAAGCTGTCTTGTACCTTTGCATTTTTCTCCCAAACGAAGGACACTAGAAAGAAAATTTTAAAGCCTCCTGTTAGGCCATCATCTACACGAAATAGCCCTGAATTTTCCAATGCGCAGCTCTTTGCAAAAGAGAGATATTGGCAAGGAAAAGCTGTCTTGTACCATTGCATTTTTCTCCCAAACGAAGGACACTAGAAAGAAAATTTTAAAGCCTCCTGTTAGGCCATCATCTACACGACATAGCCCTGAATTTTCCAATGCGTAGCTCTTTGCAAAAGAGAGATATTGGCAAGGAAAAGCTGTCTTGTACCATTGCATTTTTCTCCCAAACGAAGGACACTAGAAAGAAAATTTTAAAGCCTCCTGTTAGGCCATCATCTACACGACATAGCCCTGAATTTTCCAATGCGTAGCTCTTTGCAAAAGAGAGATATTGGCAAGGAAAAGCTGTCTTGTACCATTGCATATTTCTCCCAAACGAAGGACACTAGAATGAAAATTTTAAAGCCTCCTGTTAGGCCATCATCTACACGACATAGCCCTGAATTTTCCAATGCGTAGCTCTTTGCAAAAGAGAGATATTGGCAAGGAAAAGCTGTCTTGTACCTTTGCATTTTTCTCCCAAACGAAGGACACTAGAATTAAAATTTTAAAGCCTCCTGTTAGGCCATCATCTACACGACATAGCCCTGAATTTTCCAATGCGCAGCTCTTTGCAAAAGAGAGATATTGGCAAGGAAAAGCTGTCTTGTACTTTTGCATTTTTCTCCCAAACGAAGGACACTAGAAAGAAAATTTTAAAGCCTCCTGTTAGGCCATCATCTACACGAAATAGCCCTGAATTTTCCAATGCGCAGCTCTTTGCAAAAGAGAGATATTTGCAAGGAAAAGCTGTCTTGTACCTTTGCATTTTTCTCCCAAACGAAGGTCACTAGAAAGAAAATTTTAAAGCCTCCTGTTAGGCCATCATCTACACGACATAGCCCTGAATTTTCCAATGCGCAGCTCTTTGCAAAAGAGAGATATTTGCAAGGAAAAGCTGTCTTGTACCATTGCATATTTCTCCCAAACGAAGGACACTAGAATTAAAATTTTAAAGCCTCCTGTTAGGCCATCATCTACACGACATAGCCCTGAATTTTCCAATGCGCAGCTCTTTGCAAAAGAGAGATAATTGCAAGGAAAAGCTGTCTTGTACCATTGCATTTTTCTCCCAAACGAAGGTCACTAGAAAGAAAATTTTAAAGCCTCCTGTTAGGCCATCATCTACACGACATAGCCCTGAATTTTCCAATGCGTAGCTCTTTGCAAAAGAGAGATATTGGCAAGGAAAAGCTGTCTTGTACCATTGCATTTTTCTCCCAAACGAAGGTCACTAGAAAGAAAATTTTAAAGCCTCCTGTTAGGCCATCATCTACACGACATAGCCCTGAATTTTCCAAAGCGTAGCTCTTTGCAAAAGAGAGATATTGGCAAGGAAAAGCTGTCTTGTACCTTTGCATTTTTCTCCCAAACGAAGGACACTAGAATTAAAATTTTAAAGCCTCCTGTTAGGCCATCATCTACACGACATAGCCCTGAATTTTCCAATGCGTAGCTTTTTGCAAAAGAGAGATATTGGCAAGGAAAAGCTGTCTTGTACCATTGCATTTTTCTCCCAAACGAAGGACACTAGAAAGAAAATTTTAAAGCCTCCTGTTAGGCCATCATCTACACGAAATAGCCCTGATTTTTCCAATGCGCAGCTCTTTGCAAAAGAGAGATATTGGCAAGGAAAAGCTGTCTTGTACCATTGCATTTTTCTCCCAAACGAAGGACACTAGAAAGAAAATTTTAAAGCCCCCTGTTAGGCCATCATCTACACGACATAGCCCTGAATTTTCCAATGCGCAGCTCTTTGCAAAAGAGAGATATTGGCAAGGAAAAGCTGTCTTGTACCTTTGCATTTTTCTCCCAAACGAAGGTCACTAGAAAGAAAATTTTAAAGCCTCCTGTTAGGCCATCATCTACACGACATAGCCCTGAATTTTCCAATGCGTAGCTCTTTGCAAAAGAGAGATATTGGCAAGGAAAAGCTGTCTTGTACCATTGCATTTTTCTCCCAAACGAAGGACACTAGAAGAAAATTTTAAAGCCTCCTGTTAGGCCATCATCTACACGACATAGCCCTGAATTTTCCAATGCGCAGCTCTTTGCAAAAGAGAGATATTGGCAAGGAAAAGCTGTCTTGTAACTTTGCATTTTTCTCCCAAACGAAGGACACTAGAATTAAAATTTTAAAGCCTCCTGTTAGGCCATCATCTACACGACATAGCCCTGAATTTTCCAATGCGTAGCTCTTTGCAAAAGAGAGATATTGGCAAGGAAAAGCTGTCTTGTACCATTGCATTTTTCTCCCAAACGAAGGACACTAGAAAGAAAATTTTAAAGCCTCCTGTTAGGCCATCATCTACACGACATAGCCCTGAATTTTCCAATGCGCAGCTCTTTGCAAAAGAGAGATATTGGCAAGGAAAAGCAGTCTTGTACCTTTGCATTTTTCTCCCAAACGAAGGACACTAGAAAGAAAATTTTAAAGCCTCCTGTTAGGCCATCATCTACACGAAATAGCCCTGAATTTTCCAATGCGTAGCTCTTTGCAAAAGAGAGATATTGGCAAGGAAAAGCTGTCTTGTACCATTGCATTTTTCTCCCAAACGAAGGACACTAGAAAGAAAATTTTAAAGCCTCCTGTTAGGCCATCATCTACACGACATAGCCCTGAATTTTCCAATGCGTAGCTCTTTGCAAAAGAGAGATATTGGCAAGGTAAAGCTGTCTTGTACCATTGCATATTTCTCCCAAACGAAGGACACTAGAATTAAAATTTTAAAGCCTCCTGTTAGGCCATCATTTACACGACATAGCCCTGAATTTTCCAATGCGCAGCTCTTTGCAAAAGAGAGATATTGGCAAGGAAAAGCTGTCTTGTACCATTGCATTTTTCTCCCAAACGAAGGTCACTAGAAAGAAAATTTTAAAGCCTCCTGTTAGGCCATCATCTACACGACATAGCCCTGAATTTTCCAATGCGTAGCTCTTTGCAAAAGAGAGATATTGGCAAGGAAAAGCTGTCTTGTACCATTGCATTTTTCTCCCAAACGAAGGTCACTAGATAGAAAATTTTAAAGCCTCCTGTTAGGCCATCATCTACACGACATAGCCCGGAATTTTCCAATGCGTAGCTCTTTGCAAAAGAGAGATATTGGCAAGGAAAAGCTGTCTTGTACCTTTGCATTTTTCTCCCAAACGAAGGACACTAGAAAGAAAATTTTAAAGCCTCCTGTTAGGCCATCATCTACACGAAATAGCCCTGAATTTTCCAATGCGCAGCTCTTTGCAAAAGAGAGATATTGGCAAGGAAAAGCTGTCTTGTACCATTGCATTTTTCTCCCAAACGAAGGACACTAGAAAGAAAATTTTAAAGCCTCCTGTTAGGCCATCATCTACACGACATAGCCCTGAATTTTCCAATGCGTAGCTCTTTGCAAAAGAGAGATAATGGCAAGGAAAAGCTGTCTTGTACCATTGCATTTTTCTCCCAAACGAAGGACACTAGAAAGAAATTTTAAAGCCTCCTGTTAGGCCATCATCTACACGACATAGCCCTGAATTTTCCAATGCGTAGCTCTTTGCAAAAGAGAGATATTGGCAAGGAAAAGCTGTCTTGTACCATTGCATATTTCTCCCAAACGAAGGACACTAGAATGAAAATTTTAAAGCCTCCTGTTAGGCCATCATCTACACGACATAGCCCTGAATTTTCCAATGCGTAGCTCTTTGCAAAAGAGAGATATTGGCAAGGAAAAGCTGTCTTGTACCTTTGCATTTTTCTCCCAAACGAAGGACACTAGAATTAAAATTTTAAAGCCTCCTGTTAGGCCATCATCTACACGAAATAGCCCTGAATTTTCCAATGCGTAGCTCTTTGCAAAAGAGAGATATTGGCAAGGAAAAGCTGTCTTGTACCATTGCATTTTTCTCCCAAACGAAGGACACTAGAAAGAAAATTTTAAAGCCTCCTGTTAGGCCATCATCTACACGACATAGCCCTGAATTTTCCAATGCGTAGCTCTTTGCAAAAGAGAGATATTGGCAAGGTAAAGCTGTCTTGTACCATTGCATATTTCTCCCAAACGAAGGACACTAGAATTAAAATTTTAAAGCCTCCTGTTAGGCCATCATCTACACGACATAGCCCTGAATTTTCCAATGCGCAGCTCTTTGCAAAAGAGAGATATTGGCAAGGAAAAGCTGTCTTGTACCATTGCATTTTTCTCCCAAACGAAGGTCACTAGAAAGAAAATGTTAAAGCCTCCTGTTAGGCCATCATCTACACGACATAGCCCTGAATTTTCCAATGCGTAGCTCTTTGCAAAAGAGAGATATTGGCAAGGAAAAGCTGTCTTGTACCATTGCATTTTTCTCCCAAACGAAGGTCACTAGATAGAAAATTTTAAAGCCTCCTGTTAGGCCATCATCTACACGACATAGCCCGGAATTTTCCAATGCGTAGCTCTTTGCAAAAGAGAGATATTGGCAAGGAAAAGCTGTCTTGTACCTTTGCATTTTTCTCCCAAACGAAGGACACTAGAAAGAAAATTTTAAAGCCTCCTGTTAGGCCATCATCTACACGAAATAGCCCTGAATTTTCCAATGCGCAGCTCTTTGCAAAAGAGAGATATTGGCAAGGAAAAGCTGTCTTGTACCATTGCATTTTTCTCCCAAACGAAGGACACTAGAAAGAAAATTTTAAAGCCTCCTGTTAGGCCATCATCTACACGACATAGCCCTGAATTTTCCAATGCGTAGCTCTTTGCAAAAGAGAGATATTGGCAAGGAAAAGCTGTCTTGTACCATTGCATTTTTCTCCCAAACGAAGGACACTAGAAAGAAAATTTTAAAGCCTCCTGTTAGGCCATCATCTACACGACATAGCCCTGAATTTTCCAATGCGTAGCTCTTTGCAAAAGAGAGATATTGGCAAGGAAAAGCTGTCTTGTACCATTGCATATTTCTCCCAAACGAAGGACACTAGAATGAAAATTTTAAAGCCTCCTGTTAGGCCATCATCTACACGACATAGCCCTGAATTTTCCAATGCGTAGCTCTTTGCAAAAGAGAGATATTGGCAAGGAAAAGCTGTCTTGTACCTTTGCATTTTTCTCCCAAACGAAGGACACTAGAATTAAAATTTTAAAGCCTCCTGTTAGGCCATCATCTACACGACATAGCCCTGAATTTTCCAATGCGCAGCTCTTTGCAAAAGAGAGATATTGGCAAGGAAAAGCTGTCTTGTACTTTTGCATTTTTCTCCCAAACGAAGGACACTAGAAAGAAAATTTTAAAGCCTCCTGTTAGGCCATCATCTACACGAAATAGCCCTGAATTTTCCAATGCGCAGCTCTTTGCAAAAGAGAGATATTTGCAAGGAAAAGCTGTCTTGTACCTTTGCATTTTTCTCCCAAACGAAGGTCACTAGAAAGAAAATTTTAAAGCCTCCTGTTAGGCCATCATCTACACGACATAGCCCTGAATTTTCCAATGCGTAGCTCTTTGCAAAAGAGAGATATTGGCAAGGTAAAGCTGTCTTGTACCATTGCATATTTCTCCCAAACGAAGGACACTAGAATTAAAATTTTAAAGCCTCCTGTTAGGCCATCATCTACACGAAATAGCCCTGAATTTTCCAATGCGCAGCTCTTTGCAAAAGAGAGATATTGGCAAGGAAAAGCTGTCTTGTACCATTGCATTTTTCTCCCAAACGAAGGACACTAGAAAGAAAATTTTAAAGCCTCCTGTTAGGCCATCATCTACACGACATAGCCCTGAATTTTCCAATGCGTAGCTCTTTGCAAAAGAGAGATAATGGCAAGGAAAAGCTGTCTTGTACCATTGCATTTTTCTCCCAAACGAAGGACACTAGAAAGAAAATTTTAAAGCCTCCTGTTAGGCCATCATCTACACGACATAGCCCTGAATTTTCCAATGCGTAGCTCTTTGCAAAAGAGAGATATTGGCAAGGAAAAGCTGTCTTGTACCATTGCATATTTCTCCCAAACGAAGGACACTAGAATGAAAATTTTAAAGCCTCCTGTTAGGCCATCATCTACACGACATAGCCCTGAATTTTCCAATGCGTAGCTCTTTGCAAAAGAGAGATATTGGCAAGGAAAAGCTGTCTTGTACCTTTGCATTTTTCTCCCAAACGAAGGACACTAGAATTAAAATTTTAAAGCCTCCTGTTAGGCCATCATCTACACGAAATAGCCCTGAATTTTCCAATGCGTAGCTCTTTGCAAAAGAGAGATATTGGCAAGGAAAAGCTGTCTTGTACCATTGCATTTTTCTCCCAAACGAAGGACACTAGAAAGAAAATTTTAAAGCCTCCTGTTAGGCCATCATCTACACGACATAGCCCTGAATTTTCCAATGCGTAGCTCTTTGCAAAAGAGAGATATTGGCAAGGTAAAGCTGTCTTGTACCATTGCATATTTCTCCCAAACGAAGGACACTAGAATTAAAATTTTAAAGCCTCCTGTTAGGCCATCATCTACACGACATAGCCCTGAATTTTCCAATGCGCAGCTCTTTGCAAAAGAGAGATATTGGCAAGGAAAAGCTGTCTTGTACCATTGCATTTTTCTCCCAAACGAAGGTCACTAGAAAGAAAATGTTAAAGCCTCCTGTTAGGCCATCATCTACACGACATAGCCCTGAATTTTCCAATGCGTAGCTCTTTGCAAAAGAGAGATATTGGCAAGGAAAAGCTGTCTTGTACCATTGCATTTTTCTCCCAAACGAAGGTCACTAGATAGAAAATTTTAAAGCCTCCTGTTAGGCCATCATCTACACGACATAGCCCGGAATTTTCCAATGCGTAGCTCTTTGCAAAAGAGAGATATTGGCAAGGAAAAGCTGTCTTGTACCTTTGCATTTTTCTCCCAAACGAAGGACACTAGAAAGAAAATTTTAAAGCCTCCTGTTAGGCCATCATCTACACGAAATAGCCCTGAATTTTCCAATGCGCAGCTCTTTGCAAAAGAGAGATATTGGCAAGGAAAAGCTGTCTTGTACCATTGCATTTTTCTCCCAAACGAAGGACACTAGAAAGAAAATTTTAAAGCCTCCTGTTAGGCCATCATCTACACGACATAGCCCTGAATTTTCCAATGCGTAGCTCTTTGCAAAAGAGAGATATTGGCAAGGAAAAGCTGTCTTGTACCATTGCATTTTTCTCCCAAACGAAGGACACTAGAAAGAAAATTTTAAAGCCTCCTGTTAGGCCATCATCTACACGACATAGCCCTGAATTTTCCAATGCGTAGCTCTTTGCAAAAGAGAGATATTGGCAAGGAAAAGCTGTCTTGTACCATTGCATATTTCTCCCAAACGAAGGACACTAGAATGAAAATTTTAAAGCCTCCTGTTAGGCCATCATCTACACGACATAGCCCTGAATTTTCCAATGCGTAGCTCTTTGCAAAAGAGAGATATTGGCAAGGAAAAGCTGTCTTGTACCTTTGCATTTTTCTCCCAAACGAAGGACACTAGAATTAAAATTTTAAAGCCTCCTGTTAGGCCATCATCTACACGACATAGCCCTGAATTTTCCAATGCGCAGCTCTTTGCAAAAGAGAGATATTGGCAAGGAAAAGCTGTCTTGTACCATTGCATTTTTCTCCCAAACGAAGGACACTAGAAAGAAAATTTTAAAGCCTCCTGTTAGGCCATCATCTACACGACATAGCCCTGAATTTTCCAATGCGTAGCTCTTTGCAAAAGAGAGATAATGGCAAGGAAAAGCTGTCTTGTACCATTGCATTTTTCTCCCAAACGAAGGACACTAGAAAGAAAATTTTAAAGCCTCCTGTTAGGCCATCATCTACACGACATAGCCCTGAATTTTCCAATGCGTAGCTCTTTGCAAAAGAGAGATATTGGCAAGGAAAAGCTGTCTTGTACCATTGCATATTTCTCCCAAACGAAGGACACTAGAATGAAAATTTTAAAGCCTCCTGTTAGGCCATCATCTACACGACATAGCCCTGAATTTTCCAATGCGTAGCTCTTTGCAAAAGAGAGATATTGGCAAGGAAAAGCTGTCTTGTACCTTTGCATTTTTCTCCCAAACGAAGGACACTAGAATTAAAATTTTAAAGCCTCCTGTTAGGCCATCATCTACACGAAATAGCCCTGAATTTTCCAATGCGTAGCTCTTTGCAAAAGAGAGATATTGGCAAGGAAAAGCTGTCTTGTACCATTGCATTTTTCTCCCAAACGAAGGACACTAGAAAGAAAATTTTAAAGCCTCCTGTTAGGCCATCATCTACACGACATAGCCCTGAATTTTCCAATGCGTAGCTCTTTGCAAAAGAGAGATATTGGCAAGGTAAAGCTGTCTTGTACCATTGCATATTTCTCCCAAACGAAGGACACTAGAATTAAAATTTTAAAGCCTCCTGTTAGGCCATCATCTACACGACATAGCCCTGAATTTTCCAATGCGCAGCTCTTTGCAAAAGAGAGATATTGGCAAGGAAAAGCTGTCTTGTACCATTGCATTTTTCTCCCAAACGAAGGTCACTAGAAAGAAAATGTTAAAGCCTCCTGTTAGGCCATCATCTACACGACATAGCCCTGAATTTTCCAATGCGTAGCTCTTTGCAAAAGAGAGATATTGGCAAGGAAAAGCTGTCTTGTACCATTGCATTTTTCTCCCAAACGAAGGTCACTAGATAGAAAATTTTAAAGCCTCCTGTTAGGCCATCATCTACACGACATAGCCCGGAATTTTCCAATGCGTAGCTCTTTGCAAAAGAGAGATATTGGCAAGGAAAAGCTGTCTTGTACCTTTGCATTTTTCTCCCAAACGAAGGACACTAGAAAGAAAATTTTAAAGCCTCCTGTTAGGCCATCATCTACACGAAATAGCCCTGAATTTTCCAATGCGCAGCTCTTTGCAAAAGAGAGATATTGGCAAGGAAAAGCTGTCTTGTACCATTGCATTTTTCTCCCAAACGAAGGACACTAGAAAGAAAATTTTAAAGCCTCCTGTTAGGCCATCATCTACACGACATAGCCCTGAATTTTCCAATGCGTAGCTCTTTGCAAAAGAGAGATATTGGCAAGGAAAAGCTGTCTTGTACCATTGCATTTTTCTCCCAAACGAAGGACACTAGAAAGAAAATTTTAAAGCCTCCTGTTAGGCCATCATCTACACGACATAGCCCTGAATTTTCCAATGCGTAGCTCTTTGCAAAAGAGAGATATTGGCAAGGAAAAGCTGTCTTGTACCATTGCATATTTCTCCCAAACGAAGGACACTAGAATGAAAATTTTAAAGCCTCCTGTTAGGCCATCATCTACACGACATAGCCCTGAATTTTCCAATGCGTAGCTCTTTGCAAAAGAGAGATATTGGCAAGGAAAAGCTGTCTTGTACCTTTGCATTTTTCTCCCAAACGAAGGACACTAGAATTAAAATTTTAAAGCCTCCTGTTAGGCCATCATCTACACGACATAGCCCTGAATTTTCCAATGCGCAGCTCTTTGCAAAAGAGAGATATTGGCAAGGAAAAGCTGTCTTGTACTTTTGCATTTTTCTCCCAAACGAAGGACACTAGAAAGAAAATTTTAAAGCCTCCTGTTAGGCCATCATCTACACGAAATAGCCCTGAATTTTCCAATGCGCAGCTCTTTGCAAAAGAGAGATATTTGCAAGGAAAAGCTGTCTTGTACCTTTGCATTTTTCTCCCAAACGAAGGTCACTAGAAAGAAAATTTTAAAGCCTCCTGTTAGGCCATCATCTACACGACATAGCCCTGAATTTTCCAATGCGTAGCTCTTTGCAAAAGAGAGATATTGGCAAGGTAAAGCTGTCTTGTACCATTGCATATTTCTCCCAAACGAAGGACACTAGAATTAAAATTTTAAAGCCTCCTGTTAGGCCATCATCTACACGACATAGCCCTGAATTTTCCAATGCGCAGCTCTTTGCAAAAGAGAGATAATTGCAAGGAAAAGCTGTCTTGTACCATTGCATTTTTCTCCCAAACGAAGGTCACTAGAAAGAAAATTTTAAAGCCTCCTGTTAGGCCATCATCTACACGACATAGCCCTGAATTTTCCAATGCGTAGCTCTTTGCAAAAGAGAGATATTGGCAAGGAAAAGCTGTCTTGTACCATTGCATTTTTCTCCCAAACGAAGGTCACTAGAAAGAAAATTTTAAAGCCTCCTGTTAGGCCATCATCTACACGACATAGCCCTGACTTTTCCAAAGCGTAGCTCTTTGCAAAAGAGAGATATTGGCAAGGAAAAGCTGTCTTGTACCTTTGCATTTTTCTCCCAAACGAAGGACACTAGAAAGAAAATTTTAAAGCCTCCTGTTAGACCATCATCTACACGGCATAGCCATGAATTTTCCAATGCGCAGCTCTTTGCAAAAGAGAGATATTGGCAAGGAAAAGCTGTCTTTTACCTTTGCATTTTTCCCCCAAACGAAGGACACTAGAATTAAAATTTTAAAGCCTCATGTTAGGCCATCATCTACACGATATAGCCCTGAATTTTCCAATGCGCAGCTCTTTGCAAAAGAGAGATATTGGCAAGGAAAAGCTGTCTTGTACCTTTGCATTTTTCTCCCAAACGAAGGTCACTAGAAAGAAAATTTTAAAGCCTCCAGTTAAGCCATCATCTACACGACATAGCCCTGAATTTTCCAATGCGCAGCTCTTTGCAAAAGAGAGATATTGGCAAGGAAAAGCTGTCTTGTACCTTTGCATTTTTCTCCCAAACGAAGGTCACTAGAAAGAAAATTTTAAAGCCTCCTGTTAGGCCATCATCTACACGAAATAGCCCTGATTTTTCCAATGCGCAGCTCATTGCAAAAGAGAGATATTGGCAAGGAAAAGCTGTCTTGTACCTTTGCATTTTTCTCCCAAACGAAGGACACTAGAAAGAAAATTTTAAAGCCTCCTGTTAGGCCATCATCTACACGAAATAGCCCTGATTTTTCCAATGCGCAGCTCTTTGCAAAAGAGAGATATTGGCAAGGAAAAGCTGTCTTGTACCATTGCATTTTTCTCCCAAACGAAGGACACTAGAAAGAAAATTTTAAAGCCCCCTGTTAGGCCATCATCTACACGACATAGCCCTGAATTTTCCAATGCGCAGCTCTTTGCAAAAGAGAGATATTGGCAAGGAAAAGCTGTCTTGTACCTTTGCATTTTTCTCCCAAACGAAGGACACTAGAATTAAAATTTTAAAGCCTCCTGTTAGGCCATCATCTACACGACATAGCCCTGAATTTTCCAATGCGTAGCTCTTTGCAAAAGAGAGATATTGGCAAGGAAAAGCTGTCTTGTACCATTGCATTTTTCTCCCAAACGAAGGACACTAGAAAGAAAATTTTAAAGCCTCCTGTTAGGCCATCATCTACACGACATAGCCCTGAATTTTCCAATGCGCAGCTCTTTGCAAAAGAGAGATATTGGCAAGGAAAAGCTGTCTTGTACCTTTGCATTTTTCTCCCAAACGAAGGACACTAGAAAGAAAATTTTAAAGCCTCCTGTTAGGCCATCATCTACACGAAATAGCCCTGATTTTTCCAATGCGCAGCTCTTTGCAAAAGAGAGATATTGGCAAGGAAAAGCTGTCTTGTACCATTGCATTTTTCTCCCAAACGAAGGACACTAGAAAGAAAATTTTAAAGCCCCCTGTTAGGCCATCATCTACACGACATAGCCCTGAATTTTCCAATGCGCAGCTCTTTGCAAAAGAGAGATATTGGCAAGGAAAAGCTGTCTTGTACCTTTGCATTTTTCTCCCAAACGAAGGTCACTAGAAAGAAAATTTTAAAGCCTCCTGTTAGGCCATCATCTACACGAAATAGCCCTGAATTTTCCAATGCGCAGCTCTTTGCAAAAGAGAGATATTGGCAAGGAAAAGCTGTCTTGTACCATTGCATTTTTCTCCCAAACGAAGGACACTAGAAAGAAAATTTTAAAGCCTCCTGTTAGGCCATCATCTACACGACATAGCCCTGAATTTTCCAATGCGTAGCTCTTTGCAAAAGAGAGATATTGGCAAGGAAAAGCTGTCTTGTACCATTGCATTTTTCTCCCAAACGAAGGACACTAGAAAGAAAATTTTAAAGCCTCCTGTTAGGCCATCATCTACACGACATAGCCCTGAATTTTCCAATGCGTAGCCCTTTGCAAAAGAGAGATATTGGCAAGGAAAAGCTGTCTTGTACCTTTGCATTTTTCTCCCAAACGAAGGACACTAGAATTAAAATTTTAAAGCCTCCTGTTAGGCCATCATCTACACGACATAGCCCTGAATTTTCCAATGCGCAGCTCTTTGCAAAAGAGAGATATTGGCAAGGAAAAGCTGTCTTGTACTTTTGCATTTTTCTCCCAAACGAAGGACACTAGAAAGAAAATTTTAAAGCCTCCTGTTAGGCCATCATCTACACGAAATAGCCCTGAATTTTCCAATGCGCAGCTCTTTGCAAAAGAGAGATATTTGCAAGGAAAAGCTGTCTTGTACCATTGCATTTTTCTCCCAAACGAAGGACACTAGAAAGAAAATTTTAAAGCCTCCTGTTAGGCCATCATCTACACGACATAGCCATGAATTTTCCAATGCGCAGCTTTTTGCAAAAGAGAGATATTGGCAAGGAAAAGCTGTCTTGTACCTTTGCATTTTTCTCCCAAACGAAGGTCACTAGAAAGAAAATTTTAAAGCCTCCTGTTAGGCCATCATCTACACGACATAGCCCTGAATTTTCCAATGCGTAGCTCTTTGCAAAAGAGAGATATTGGCAAGGAAAAGCTGTCTTGTACCATTGAATTTTTCTCCCAAACGAAGGACACTAGAAAGAAAATTTTAAAGCCTCCTGTTAGGCCATCATCTACACGACATAGCCCTGAATTTTCCAATGCGTAGCTCTTTACAAAAGAGAGATATTGGCAAGGAAAAGCTATCTTGTACCTTTGCATTTTTCTCCCAAACGAAGGACACTAGAATTAAAATTTTAAAGCCTCCTGTTAGGCCATCATCTACACGACATAGCCCTGAATTTTCTAATGCGTAGCTCTTTGCAAAAGAGAGATATTGGCAAGGAAAAGCTGTCTTTTCCCTTTGCATTTTTCTCCCAAACGAAGGACACTAGAAAGAAAATTTTAAAGCCTCCTGTTAGGCCATCATCTACACGAAATAGCCCTGAATTTTCCAATGCGCAGCTCTTTGCAAAAGAGAGATATTGGCAAGGAAAAGCTGTCTTGTACCATTGCATTTTTCTCCCAAACGAAGGACACTAGAAAGAAAATTTTAAAGCCTCCTGTTAGGCCATCATCTACACGACATAGTCCTGAATTTTCCAATGCGTAGCTCTTTGCAAAAGAGAGATATTGGCAAGGAAAAGCTGTCTTGTACCATTGCATTTTTCTCCCAAACGAAGGACACTAGAAAGAAAATTTTAAAGCCTCCTGTTAGGCCATCATCTACACGAAATAGCCCTGAATTTTCCAATGCGCAGCTCTTTGCAAAAGAGAGATATTGGCAAGGAAAAGCTGTCTTGTACCATTGCATTTTTCTCCCAAACGAAGGACACTAGAAAGAAAATTTTAAAGCCTCCTGTTAGGCCATCATCTACACGAAATAGCCCTGAATTTTCCAATGCGCAGCTCTTTGCAAAAGAGAGATATTGGCAAGGAAAAGCTGTCTTGTACCATTGCATATTTCTCCCAAACGAAGGACACTAGAAAGAAAATTTTAAAGCCTCCTGTTAGGCCATCATCTACACGACATAGCCCTGAATTTTCCAATGCGCAGCTCTTTGCAAAAGAGAGATATTGGCAAGGAAAAGCAGTCTTGTACCTTTGCATTTTTCTCCCAAACGAAGGTCACTAGAAAGAAAATTTTAAAGCCTCCTGTTAGGCCATCATCTACACGACATAGCCCTGAATTTTCCAATGCGTAGCTCTTTGCAAAAGAGAGATATTGGCATGGTAAAGCTGTCTTGTACCATTGCATATTTCTCCCAAACGAAGGACACTAGAATTAAAATTTTAAAGCCTCCTGTTAGGCCATCATCTACACGACATAGCCCTGAATTTTCCAATGCGCAGCTCTTTGCAAAAGAGAGATATTGGCAAGGAAAAGCTGTCTTGTACCATTGCATTTTTCTCCCAAACGAAGGTCACTAGAAAGAAAATTTTAAAGCCTCCTGTTAGGCCATCATCTACACGACATAGCCCTGAATTTTCCAATGCGTAGCTCTTTGCAAAAGAGAGATATTGGCAAGGAAAAGCTGTCTTGTACCATTGCATTTTTCTCCCAAACGAAGGACACTAGAAAGAAAATTTTAAAGCCTCCTGTTAGGCCATCATCTACACGACATAGCCCTGAATTTTCCAATGCGTAGCTCTTTGCAAAAGAGAGATATTGGCAAGGAAAAGCTGTCTTGTACCTTTGCATTTTTCTCCCAAACGAAGGACACTAGAAAGAAAATTGGAAAGCCTCCTGTTAGGCCATCATCTACACGAAATAGCCCTGAATTTTCCAATACGCAGCTCTTTGCAAAAGAGAGATATTGGCAAGGAAAAGCTGTCTTGTACCATTGCATTTTTCTCCCAAACGAAGGACACTAGAAAGAAAATTTTAAAGCCTCCTGTTAGGCCATCATCTACACGACATAGCCCTGAATTTTCCAATGCGTAGCTCTTTGCAAAAGAGAGATATTGGCAAGGAAAAGCTGTCTTGTACCTTTGCATTTTTCTCCCAAACGAAGGACACTAGAAAGAAAATTTTAAAGCCTCCTGTTAGGCCATCATCTACACGACATAGCCCTGAATTTTCCAATGCGCAGCTCTTTGCAAAAGAGAGATATTGGCAAGGAAAAGCTGTCTTGTACCTTTGCATTTTTCTCCCAAACGAAGGTCACTAGAAAGAAAATTTTAAAGCCTCCTGTTAGGCCATCATCTACACGACATAGCCCTGAATTTTCCAATGCGTAGCTCTTTGCAAAAGAGAGATATTGGCAAGGAAAAGCTGTCTTGTACCTTTGCATTTTTCTCCCAAACGAAGGACACTAGAAAGAAAATTTTAAAGCCTCCTGTTAGGCCATCATCTACACGACATAGCCCTGAATTTTCCAATGCGTAGCTCTTTGCAAAAGAGAGATATTGGCAAGGAAAAGCTGTCTTGTACCATTGCATATTTCTCCCAAACGAAGGACACTAGAATGAAAATTTTAAAGCCTCCTGTTAGGCCATCATCTACACGACATAGCCCTGAATTTTCCAATGCGTAGCTCTTTGCAAAAGAGAGATATTGGCAAGGAAAAGCTGTCTTGTACCTTTGCATTTTTCTCCCAAACGAAGGACACTAGAATTAAAATTTTAAAGCCTCCTGTTAGGCCATCATCTACACGACATAGCCCTGAATTTTCCAATGCGCAGCTCTTTGCAAAAGAGAGATATTGGCAAGGAAAAGCTGTCTTGTACTTTTGCATTTTTCTCCCAAACGAAGGACACTAGAAAGAAAATTTTAAAGCCTCCTGTTAGGCCATCATCTACACGAAATAGCCCTGAATTTTCCAATGCGCAGCTCTTTGCAAAAGAGAGATATTTGCAAGGAAAAGCTGTCTTGTACCATTGCATTTTTCTCCCAAACGAAGGACACTAGAAAGAAAATTTTAAAGCCTCCTGTTAGGCCATCATCTACACGACATAGCCATGAATTTTCCAATGCGCAGCTTTTTGCAAAAGAGAGATATTGGCAAGGAAAAGCTGTCTTGTACCTTTGCATTTTTCTCCCAAACGAAGGTCACTAGAAAGAAAATTTTAAAGCCTCCTGTTAGGCCATCATCTACACGACATAGCCCTGAATTTTCCAATGCGTAGCTCTTTGCAAAAGAGAGATATTGGCAAGGAAAAGCTGTCTTGTACCATTGCATTTTTCTCCCAAACGAAGGACACTAGAAAGAAAATTTTAAAGCCTCCTGTTAGGCCATCATCTACACGACATAGCCCTGAATTTTCCAATGCGCAGCTCTTTGCAAAAGAGAGATATTGGCAAGGAAAAGCTGTCTTGTACCATTGCATTTTTCTCCCAAACGAAGGACACTAGAAAGAAAATTTTAAAGCCTCCTGTTAGGCCATCATCTACACGAAATAGCCCTGAATTTTCCAATGCGCAGCTCTTTGCAAAAGAGAGATATTGGCAAGGAAAAGCTGTCTTGTACCATTGCATATTTCTCCCAAACGAAGGACACTAGAAAGAAAATTTTAAAGCCTCCTGTTAGGCCATCATCTACACGACATAGCCCTGAATTTTCCAATGCGCAGCTCTTTGCAAAAGAGAGATATTGGCAAGGAAAAGCAGTCTTGTACCTTTGCATTTTTCTCCCAAACGAAGGTCACTAGAAAGAAAATTTTAAAGCCTCCTGTTAGGCCATCATCTACACGACATAGCCCTGAATTTTCCAATGCGTAGCTCTTTGCAAAAGAGAGATATTGGCATGGTAAAGCTGTCTTGTACCATTGCATATTTCTCCCAAACGAAGGACACTAGAATTAAAATTTTAAAGCCTCCTGTTAGGCCATCATCTACACGACATAGCCCTGAATTTTCCAATGCGCAGCTCTTTGCAAAAGAGAGATATTGGCAAGGAAAAGCTGTCTTGTACCATTGCATTTTTTCTCCCAAACGAAGGTCACTAGAAAGAAAATTTTAAAGCCTCCTGTTAGGCCATCATCTACACGACATAGCCCTGAATTTTCCAATGCGTAGCTCTTTGCAAAAGAGAGATATTGGCAAGGAAAAGCTGTCTTGTACCATTGCATTTTTCTCCCAAACGAAGGACACTAGAAAGAAAATTTTAAAGCCTCCTGTTAGGCCATCATCTACACGACATAGCCCTGAATTTTCCAATGCGTAGCTCTTTGCAAAAGAGAGATATTGGCAAGGAAAAGCTGTCTTGTACCTTTGCATTTTTCTCCCAAACGAAGGACACTAGAAAGAAAATTGGAAAGCCTCCTGTTAGGCCATCATCTACACGAAATAGCCCTGAATTTTCCAATACGCAGCACTTTGCAAAAGAGAGATATTGGCAAGGAAAAGCTGTCTTGTACCATTGCATTTTTCTCCCAAACGAAGGACACTAGAAAGAAAATTTTAAAGCCTCCTGTTAGGCCATCATCTACACGACATAGCCCTGAATTTTCCAATGCGCAGCTCTTTGCAAAAGAGAGATATTGGCAAGGAAAAGCTGTCTTGTACCTTTGCATTTTTCTCCCAAACGAAGGTCACTAGAAAGAAAATTTTAAAGCCTCCTGTTAGGCCATCATCTACACGACATAGCCCTGAATTTTCCAATGCGTAGCTCTTTGCAAAAGAGAGATATTGGCAAGGAAAAGCTGTCTTGTACCTTTGCATTTTTCTCCCAAACGAAGGACACTAGAAAGAAAATTTTAAAGCCTCCTGTTAGGCCATCATCTACACGACATAGCCCTGAATTTTCCAATGCGCAGCTCTTTGCAAAAGAGAGATATTGGCAAGGAAAAGCTGTCTTGTACCTTTGCATTTTTCTCCCAAACGAAGGTCACTAGAAAGAAAATTTTAAAGCCTCCTGTTAGGCCATCATCTACACGACATAGCCCTGAATTTTCCAATGCGTAGCTCTTTGCAAAAGAGAGATATTGGCAAGGAAAAGCTGTCTTGTACCTTTGCATTTTTCTCCCAAACGAAGGACACTAGAAAGAAAGTTTTAAAGCCTCCTGTTAGGCCATCATCTACACGACATAGCCCTGAATTTTCCAATGCGTAGCTCTTTGCAAAAGAGAGATATTGGCAAGGAAAAGCTATCTTGTACCATTGCATATTTCTCCCAAACGAAGGACACTAGAATGAAAATTTTAAAGCCTCCTGTTAGGCCATCATCTACACGACATAGCCCTGAATTTTCCAATGCGTAGCTCTTTGCAAAAGAGAGATATTGGCAAGGAAAAGCTGTCTTGTACCTTTGCATTTTTCTCCCAAACGAAGGACACTAGAATTAAAATTTTAAAGCCTCCTGTTAGGCCATCATCTACACGACATAGCCCTGAATTTTCCAATGCGCAGCTCTTTGCAAAAGAGAGATATTGGCAAGGAAAAGCTGTCTTGTACTTTTGCATTTTTCTCCCAAACGAAGGACACTAGAAAGAAAATTTTAAAGCCTCCTGTTAGGCCATCATCTACACGAAATAGCCCTGAATTTTCCAATGCGCAGCTCTTTGCAAAAGAGAGATATTTGCAAGGAAAAGCTGTCTTGTACCATTGCATTTTTCTCCCAAACGAAGGACACTAGAAAGAAAATTTTAAAGCCTCCTGTTAGGCCATCATCTACACGACATAGCCATGAATTTTCCAATGCGCAGCTTTTTGCAAAAGAGAGATATTGGCAAGGAAAAGCTGTCTTGTACCTTTGCATTTTTCTCCCAAACGAAGGTCACTAGAAAGAAAATTTTAAAGCCTCCTGTTAGGCCATCATCTACACGACATAGCCCTGAATTTTCCAATGCGTAGCTCTTTGCAAAAGAGAGATATTGGCAAGGAAAAGCTGTCTTGTACCATTGCATTTTTCTCCCAAACGAAGGACACTAGAAAGAAAATTTTAAAGCCTCCTGTTAGGCCATCATCTACACGACATAGCCCTGAATGTTCCAATGCGTAGCTCTTTGCAAAAGAGAGATATTGGCAAGGAAAAGCTATCTTGTACCTTTGCATTTTTCTCCCAAACGAAGGACACTAGAATTAAAATTTTAAAGCCTCCTGTTAGGCCATCATCTACACGACATAGCCCTGAATTTTCTAATGCGTAGCTCTTTGCAAAAGAGAGATATTGGCAAGGAAAAGCTGTCTTTTCCCTTTGCATTTTTCTCCCAAACGAAGGACACTAGAAAGAAAATTTTAAAGCCTCCTGTTAGGCCATCATCTACACGAAATAGCCCTGAATTTTCCAATGCGCAGCTCTTTGCAAAAGAGAGATATTGGCAAGGAAAAGCTGTCTTGTACCATTGCATTTTTCTCCCAAACGAAGGACACTAGAAAGAAAATTTTAAAGCCTCCTGTTAGGCCATCATCTACACGACATAGTCCTGAATTTTCCAATGCGTAGCTCTTTGCAAAAGAGAGATATTGGCAAGGAAAAGCTGTCTTGTACCATTGCATTTTTCTCCCAAACGAAGGACACTAGAAAGAAAATTTTAAAGCCTCCTGTTAGGCCATCATCTACACGAAATAGCCCTGAATTTTCCAATGCGCAGCTCTTTGCAAAAGAGAGATATTGGCAAGGAAAAGCTGTCTTGTACCATTGCATTTTTCTCCCAAACGAAGGACACTAGAAAGAAAATTTTAAAGCCTCCTGTTAGGCCATCATCTACACGAAATAGCCCTGAATTTTCCAATGCGCAGCTCTTTGCAAAAGAGAGATATTGGCAAGGAAAAGCTGTCTTGTACCATTGCATATTTCTCCCAAACGAAGGACACTAGAAAGAAAATTTTAAAGCCTCCTGTTAGGCCATCATCTACACGACATAGCCCTGAATTTTCCAATGCGCAGCTCTTTGCAAAAGAGAGATATTGGCAAGGAAAAGCAGTCTTGTACCTTTGCATTTTTCTCCCAAACGAAGGTCACTAGAAAGAAAATTTTAAAGCCTCCTGTTAGGCCATCATCTACACGACATAGCCCTGAATTTTCCAATGCGTAGCTCTTTGCAAAAGAGAGATATTGGCATGGTAAAGCTGTCTTGTACCATTGCATATTTCTCCCAAACGAAGGACACTAGAATTAAAATTTTAAAGCCTCCTGTTAGGCCATCATCTACACGACATAGCCCTGAATTTTCCAATGCGCAGCTCTTTGCAAAAGAGAGATATTGGCAAGGAAAAGCTGTCTTGTACCATTGCATTTTTCTCCCAAACGAAGGTCACTAGAAAGAAAATTTTAAAGCCTCCTGTTAGGCCATCATCTACACGACATAGCCCTGAATTTTCCAATACGCAGCTCTTTGCAAAAGAGAGATATTGGCAAGGAAAAGCTGTCTTGTACCATTGCATTTTTCTCCCAAACGAAGGACACTAGAAAGAAAATTTTAAAGCCTCCTGTTAGGCCATCATCTACACGACATAGCCCTGAATTTTCCAATGCGCAGCTCTTTGCAAAAGAGAGATATTGGCAAGGAAAAGCTGTCTTGTACCTTTGCATTTTTCTCCCAAACGAAGGTCACTAGAAAGAAAATTTTAAAGCCTCCTGTTAGGCCATCATCTACACGACATAGCCCTGAATTTTCCAATGCGTAGCTCTTTGCAAAAGAGAGATATTGGCAAGGAAAAGCTGTCTTGTACCTTTGCATTTTTCTCCCAAACGAAGGACACTAGAAAGAAAATTTTAAAGCCTCCTGTTAGGCCATCATCTACATGACATAGCCCTGAATTTTCCAATGCGCAGCTCTTTGCAAAAGAGAGATATTGGCAAGGAAAAGCTGTCTTGTACCTTTGCATTTTTCTCCCAAACGAAGGTCACTAGAAAGAAAATTTTAAAGCCTCCTGTTAGGCCATCATCTACACGACATAGCCCTGAATTTTCCAATGCGCAGCTCTTTGCAAAAGAGAGATATTGGCAAGGAAAAGCTGTCTTGTACCTTTGCATTTTTCTCCCAAACGAAGGACACTAGAAAGAAAATTTTAAAGCCTCCTGTTAGGCCATCATCTACACGACATAGCCCTGAATTTTCCAATGCGTAGCTCTTTGCAAAAGAGAGATATTGGCAAGGAAAAGCTGTCTTGTACCATTGCATATTTCTCCCAAACGAAGGACACTAGAATGAAAATTTTAAAGCCTCCTGTTAGGCCATCATCTACACGACATAGCCCTGAATTTTCCAATGCGTAGCTCTTTGCAAAAGAGAGATATTGGCAAGGAAAAGCTGTCTTGTACCTTTGCATTTTTCTCCCAAACGAAGGACACTAGAATTAAAATTTTAAAGCCTCCTGTTAGGCCATCATCTACACGACATAGCCCTGAATTTTCCAATGCGCAGCTCTTTGCAAAAGAGAGATATTGGCAAGGAAAAGCTGTCTTGTACTTTTGCATTTTTCTCCCAAACGAAGGACACTAGAAAGAAAATTTTAAAGCCTCCTGTTAGGCCATCATCTACACGAAATAGCCCTGAATTTTCCAATGCGCAGCTCTTTGCAAAAGAGAGATATTTGCAAGGAAAAGCTGTCTTGTACCATTGCATTTTTCTCCCAAACGAAGGACACTAGAAAGAAAATTTTAAAGCCTCCTGTTAGGCCATCATCTACACGACATAGCCATGAATTTTCCAATGCGCAGCTTTTTGCAAAAGAGAGATATTGGCAAGGAAAAGCTGTCTTGTACCTTTGCATTTTTCTCCCAAACGAAGGTCACTAGAAAGAAAATTTTAAAGCCTCCTGTTAGGCCATCATCTACACGACATAGCCCTGAATTTTCCAATGCGTAGCTCTTTGCAAAAGAGAGATATTGGCAAGGAAAAGCTGTCTTGTACCATTGCATTTTTCTCCCAAACGAAGGACACTAGAAAGAAAATTTTAAAGCCTCCTGTTAGGCCATCATCTACACGACATAGCCCTGAATTTTCCAATGCGCAGCTCTTTGCAAAAGAGAGATATTGGCAAGGAAAAGCTGTCTTGTACCATTGCATTTTTCTCCCAAACGAAGGACACTAGAAAGAAAATTTTAAAGCCTCCTGTTAGGCCATCATCTACACGAAATAGCCCTGAATTTTCCAATGCGCAGCTCTTTGCAAAAGAGAGATATTGGCAAGGAAAAGCTGTCTTGTACCATTGCATATTTCTCCCAAACGAAGGACACTAGAAAGAAAATTTTAAAGCCTCCTGTTAGGCCATCATCTACACGACATAGCCCTGAATTTTCCAATGCGCAGCTCTTTGCAAAAGAGAGATATTGGCAAGGAAAAGCAGTCTTGTACCTTTGCATTTTTCTCCCAAACGAAGGTCACTAGAAAGAAAATTTTAAAGCCTCCTGTTAGGCCATCATCTACACGACATAGCCCTGAATTTTCCAATGCGTAGCTCTTTGCAAAAGAGAGATATTGGCATGGTAAAGCTGTCTTGTACCATTGCATATTTCTCCCAAACGAAGGACACTAGAATTAAAATTTTAAAGCCTCCTGTTAGGCCATCATCTACACGACATAGCCCTGAATTTTCCAATGCGCAGCTCTTTGCAAAAGAGAGATATTGGCAAGGAAAAGCTGTCTTGTACCATTGCATTTTTCTCCCAAACGAAGGTCACTAGAAAGAAAATTTTAAAGCCTCCTGTTAGGCCATCATCTACACGACATAGCCCTGAATTTTCCAATGCGTAGCTCTTTGCAAAAGAGAGATATTGGCAAGGAAAAGCTGTCTTGTACCATTGCATTTTTCTCCCAAACGAAGGTCACTAGAAAGAAAATTTTAAAGCCTCCTGTTAGGCCATCATCTACACGACATAGCCCTGAATTTTCCAATGCGTAGCTCTTTGCAAAAGAGAGATATTGGCAAGGAAAAGCTGTCTTGTACCTTTGCATTTTTCTCCCAAACGAAGGACACTAGAAAGAAAATTTTAAAGCCTCCTGTTAGGCCATCATCTACACGACATAGCCCTGAATTTTCCAATGCGTAGCTCTTTGCAAAAGAGAGATATTGGCAAGGAAAAGCTGTCTTGTACCATTGCATATTTCTCCCAAACGAAGGACACTAGAATGAAAATTTTAAAGCCTCCTGTTAGGCCATCATCTACACGACATAGCCCTGAATTTTCCAATGCGTAGCTCTTTGCAAAAGAGAGATATTGGCAAGGAAAAGCTGTCTTGTACCTTTGCATTTTTCTCCCAAACGAAGGACACTAGAATTAAAATTTTAAAGCCTCCTGTTAGGCCATCATCTACACGACATAGCCCTGAATTTTCCAATGCGCAGCTCTTTGCAAAAGAGAGATATTGGCAAGGAAAAGCTGTCTTGTACTTTTGCATTTTTCTCCCAAACGAAGGACACTAGAAAGAAAATTTTAAAGCCTCCTGTTAGGCCATCATCTACACGAAATAGCCCTGAATTTTCCAATGCGCAGCTCTTTGCAAAAGAGAGATATTTGCAAGGAAAAGCTGTCTTGTACCATTGCATTTTTCTCCCAAACGAAGGACACTAGAAAGAAAATTTTAAAGCCTCCTGTTAGGCCATCATCTACACGACATAGCCATGAATTTTCCAATGCGCAGCTTTTTGCAAAAGAGAGATATTGGCAAGGAAAAGCTGTCTTGTACCTTTGCATTTTTCTCCCAAACGAAGGTCACTAGAAAGAAAATTTTAAAGCCTCCTGTTAGGCCATCATCTACACGACATAGCCCTGAATTTTCCAATGCGTAGCTCTTTGCAAAAGAGAGATATTGGCAAGGAAAAGCTGTCTTGTACCATTGCATTTTTCTCCCAAACGAAGGACACTAGAAAGAAAATTTTAAAGCCTCCTGTTAGGCCATCATCTACACGACATAGCCCTGAATTTTCCAATGCGCAGCTCTTTGCAAAAGAGAGATATTGGCAAGGAAAAGCTGTCTTGTACCATTGCATTTTTCTCCCAAACGAAGGACACTAGAAAGAAAATTTTAAAGCCTCCTGTTAGGCCATCATCTACACGAAATAGCCCTGAATTTTCCAATGCGCAGCTCTTTGCAAAAGAGAGATATTGGCAAGGAAAAGCTGTCTTGTACCATTGCATATTTCTCCCAAACGAAGGACACTAGAAAGAAAATTTTAAAGCCTCCTGTTAGGCCATCATCTACACGACATAGCCCTGAATTTTCCAATGCGCAGCTCTTTGCAAAAGAGAGATATTGGCAAGGAAAAGCAGTCTTGTACCTTTGCATTTTTCTCCCAAACGAAGGTCACTAGAAAGAAAATTTTAAAGCCTCCTGTTAGGCCATCATCTACACGACATAGCCCTGAATTTTCCAATGCGTAGCTCTTTGCAAAAGAGAGATATTGGCATGGTAAAGCTGTCTTGTACCATTGCATATTTCTCCCAAACGAAGGACACTAGAATTAAAATTTTAAAGCCTCCTGTTAGGCCATCATCTACACGACATAGCCCTGAATTTTCCAATGCGCAGCTCTTTGCAAAAGAGAGATATTGGCAAGGAAAAGCTGTCTTGTACCATTGCATTTTTTCTCCCAAACGAAGGTCACTAGAAAGAAAATTTTAAAGCCTCCTGTTAGGCCATCATCTACACGACATAGCCCTGAATTTTCCAATGCGTAGCTCTTTGCAAAAGAGAGATATTGGCAAGGAAAAGCTGTCTTGTACCATTGCATTTTTCTCCCAAACGAAGGACACTAGAAAGAAAATTTTAAAGCCTCCTGTTAGGCCATCATCTACACGACATAGCCCTGAATTTTCCAATGCGTAGCTCTTTGCAAAAGAGAGATATTGGCAAGGAAAAGCTGTCTTGTACCTTTGCATTTTTCTCCCAAACGAAGGACACTAGAAAGAAAATTGGAAAGCCTCCTGTTAGGCCATCATCTACACGAAATAGCCCTGAATTTTCCAATACGCAGCACTTTGCAAAAGAGAGATATTGGCAAGGAAAAGCTGTCTTGTACCATTGCATTTTTCTCCCAAACGAAGGACACTAGAAAGAAAATTTTAAAGCCTCCTGTTAGGCCATCATCTACACGACATAGCCCTGAATTTTCCAATGCGCAGCTCTTTGCAAAAGAGAGATATTGGCAAGGAAAAGCTGTCTTGTACCTTTGCATTTTTCTCCCAAACGAAGGTCACTAGAAAGAAAATTTTAAAGCCTCCTGTTAGGCCATCATCTACACGACATAGCCCTGAATTTTCCAATGCGTAGCTCTTTGCAAAAGAGAGATATTGGCAAGGAAAAGCTGTCTTGTACCTTTGCATTTTTCTCCCAAACGAAGGACACTAGAAAGAAAATTTTAAAGCCTCCTGTTAGGCCATCATCTACACGACATAGCCCTGAATTTTCCAATGCGCAGCTCTTTGCAAAAGAGAGATATTGGCAAGGAAAAGCTGTCTTGTACCTTTGCATTTTTCTCCCAAACGAAGGTCACTAGAAAGAAAATTTTAAAGCCTCCTGTTAGGCCATCATCTACACGACATAGCCCTGAATTTTCCAATGCGTAGCTCTTTGCAAAAGAGAGATATTGGCAAGGAAAAGCTGTCTTGTACCTTTGCATTTTTCTCCCAAACGAAGGACACTAGAAAGAAAGTTTTAAAGCCTCCTGTTAGGCCATCATCTACACGACATAGCCCTGAATTTTCCAATGCGTAGCTCTTTGCAAAAGAGAGATATTGGCAAGGAAAAGCTATCTTGTACCATTGCATATTTCTCCCAAACGAAGGACACTAGAATGAAAATTTTAAAGCCTCCTGTTAGGCCATCATCTACACGACATAGCCCTGAATTTTCCAATGCGTAGCTCTTTGCAAAAGAGAGATATTGGCAAGGAAAAGCTGTCTTGTACCTTTGCATTTTTCTCCCAAACGAAGGACACTAGAATTAAAATTTTAAAGCCTCCTGTTAGGCCATCATCTACACGACATAGCCCTGAATTTTCCAATGCGCAGCTCTTTGCAAAAGAGAGATATTGGCAAGGAAAAGCTGTCTTGTACTTTTGCATTTTTCTCCCAAACGAAGGACACTAGAAAGAAAATTTTAAAGCCTCCTGTTAGGCCATCATCTACACGAAATAGCCCTGAATTTTCCAATGCGCAGCTCTTTGCAAAAGAGAGATATTTGCAAGGAAAAGCTGTCTTGTACCATTGCATTTTTCTCCCAAACGAAGGACACTAGAAAGAAAATTTTAAAGCCTCCTGTTAGGCCATCATCTACACGACATAGCCATGAATTTTCCAATGCGCAGCTTTTTGCAAAAGAGAGATATTGGCAAGGAAAAGCTGTCTTGTACCTTTGCATTTTTCTCCCAAACGAAGGTCACTAGAAAGAAAATTTTAAAGCCTCCTGTTAGGCCATCATCTACACGACATAGCCCTGAATTTTCCAATGCGTAGCTCTTTGCAAAAGAGAGATATTGGCAAGGAAAAGCTGTCTTGTACCATTGCATTTTTCTCCCAAACGAAGGACACTAGAAAGAAAATTTTAAAGCCTCCTGTTAGGCCATCATCTACACGACATAGCCCTGAATGTTCCAATGCGTAGCTCTTTGCAAAAGAGAGATATTGGCAAGGAAAAGCTATCTTGTACCTTTGCATTTTTCTCCCAAACGAAGGACACTAGAATTAAAATTTTAAAGCCTCCTGTTAGGCCATCATCTACACGACATAGCCCTGAATTTTCTAATGCGTAGCTCTTTGCAAAAGAGAGATATTGGCAAGGAAAAGCTGTCTTTTCCCTTTGCATTTTTCTCCCAAACGAAGGACACTAGAAAGAAAATTTTAAAGCCTCCTGTTAGGCCATCATCTACACGAAATAGCCCTGAATTTTCCAATGCGCAGCTCTTTGCAAAAGAGAGATATTGGCAAGGAAAAGCTGTCTTGTACCATTGCATTTTTCTCCCAAACGAAGGACACTAGAAAGAAAATTTTAAAGCCTCCTGTTAGGCCATCATCTACACGACATAGTCCTGAATTTTCCAATGCGTAGCTCTTTGCAAAAGAGAGATATTGCAAGGAAAAGCTGTCTTGTACCATTGCATTTTTCTCCCAAACGAAGGACACTAGAAAGAAAATTTTAAAGCCTCCTGTTAGGCCATCATCTACACGAAATAGCCCTGAATTTTCCAATGCGCAGCTCTTTGCAAAAGAGAGATATTGGCAAGGAAAAGCTGTCTTGTACCATTGCATTTTTCTCTCCAAACGAAGGACACTAGAAAGAAAATTTTAAAGCCTCCTGTTAGGCCATCATCTACACGAAATAGCCCTGAATTTTCCAATGCGCAGCTCTTTGCAAAAGAGAGATATTGGCAAGGAAAAGCTGTCTTGTACCATTGCATATTTCTCCCAAACGAAGGACACTAGAAAGAAAATTTTAAAGCCTCCTGTTAGGCCATCATCTACACGACATAGCCCTGAATTTTCCAATGCGCAGCTCTTTGCAAAAGAGAGATATTGGCAAGGAAAAGCAGTCTTGTACCTTTGCATTTTTCTCCCAAACGAAGGTCACTAGAAAGAAAATTTTAAAGCCTCCTGTTAGGCCATCATCTACACGACATAGCCCTGAATTTTCCAATGCGTAGCTCTTTGCAAAAGAGAGATATTGGCAAGGAAAAGCTGTCTTGTACCATTGCATTTTTCTCCCAAACGAAGGACACTAGAAAGAAAATTTTAAAGCCTCCTGTTAGGCCATCATCTACACGACATAGCCCTGAATTTTCCAATGCGCAGCTCTTTGCAAAAGAGAGATATTGGCAAGGAAAAGCAGTCTTGTACCTTTGCATTTTTCTCCCAAACGAAGGTCACTAGAAAGAAAATTTTAAAGCCTCCTGTTAGGCCATCATCTACACGACATAGCCCTGAATTTTCCAATGCGTAGCTCTTTGCAAAAGAGAGATATTGGCATGGTAAAGCTGTCTTGTACCATTGCATATTTCTCCCAAACGAAGGACACTAGAATTAAAATTTTAAAGCCTCCTGTTAGGCCATCATCTACACGACATAGCCCTGAATTTTCCAATGCGCAGCTCTTTGCAAAAGAGAGATATTGGCAAGGAAAAGCTGTCTTGTACCATTGCATTTTTCTCCCAAACGAAGGTCACTAGAAAGAAAATTTTAAAGCCTCCTGTTAGGCCATCATCTACACGACATAGCCCTGAATTTTCCAATACGCAGCTCTTTGCAAAAGAGAGATATTGGCAAGGAAAAGCTGTCTTGTACCATTGCATTTTTCTCCCAAACGAAGGACACTAGAAAGAAAATTTTAAAGCCTCCTGTTAGGCCATCATCTACACGACATAGCCCTGAATTTTCCAATGCGCAGCTCTTTGCAAAAGAGAGATATTGGCAAGGAAAAGCTGTCTTGTACCTTTGCATTTTTCTCCCAAACGAAGGTCACTAGAAAGAAAATTTTAAAGCCTCCTGTTAGGCCATCATCTACACGACATAGCCCTGAATTTTCCAATGCGTAGCTCTTTGCAAAAGAGAGATATTGGCAAGGAAAAGCTGTCTTGTACCTTTGCATTTTTCTCCCAAACGAAGGACACTAGAAAGAAAATTTTAAAGCCTCCTGTTAGGCCATCATCTACATGACATAGCCCTGAATTTTCCAATGCGCAGCTCTTTGCAAAAGAGAGATATTGGCAAGGAAAAGCTGTCTTGTACCTTTGCATTTTTCTCCCAAACGAAGGTCACTAGAAAGAAAATTTAAAGCCTCCTGTTAGGCCATCATCTACACGACATAGCCCTGAATTTTCCAATGCGCAGCTCTTTGCAAAAGAGAGATATTGGCAAGGAAAAGCTGTCTTGTACCTTTGCATTTTTCTCCCAAACGAAGGACACTAGAAAGAAAATTTTAAAGCCTCCTGTTAGGCCATCATCTACACGACATAGCCCTGAATTTTCCAATGCGTAGCTCTTTGCAAAAGAGAGATATTGGCAAGGAAAAGCTGTCTTGTACCATTGCATATTTCTCCCAAACGAAGGACACTAGAATGAAAATTTTAAAGCCTCCTGTTAGGCCATCATCTACACGACATAGCCCTGAATTTTCCAATGCGTAGCTCTTTGCAAAAGAGAGATATTGGCAAGGAAAAGCTGTCTTGTACCTTTGCATTTTTCTCCCAAACGAAGGACACTAGAATTAAAATTTTAAAGCCTCCTGTTAGGCCATCATCTACACGACATAGCCCTGAATTTTCCAATGCGCAGCTCTTTGCAAAAGAGAGATATTGGCAAGGAAAAGCTGTCTTGTACTTTTGCATTTTTCTCCCAAACGAAGGACACTAGAAAGAAAATTTTAAAGCCTCCTGTTAGGCCATCATCTACACGAAATAGCCCTGAATTTTCCAATGCGCAGCTCTTTGCAAAAGAGAGATATTTGCAAGGAAAAGCTGTCTTGTACCATTGCATTTTTCTCCCAAACGAAGGACACTAGAAAGAAAATTTTAAAGCCTCCTGTTAGGCCATCATCTACACGACATAGCCATGAATTTTCCAATGCGCAGCTTTTTGCAAAAGAGAGATATTGGCAAGGAAAAGCTGTCTTGTACCTTTGCATTTTTCTCCCAAACGAAGGTCACTAGAAAGAAAATTTAAAGCCTCCTGTTAGGCCATCATCTACACGACATAGCCCTGAATTTTCCAATGCGTAGCTCTTTGCAAAAGAGAGATATTGGCAAGGAAAAGCTGTCTTGTACCATTGCATTTTTCTCCCAAACGAAGGACACTAGAAAGAAAATTTTAAAGCCTCCTGTTAGGCCATCATCTACACGACATAGCCCTGAATTTTCCAATGCGCAGCTCTTTGCAAAAGAGAGATATTGGCAAGGAAAAGCTGTCTTGTACCATTGCATTTTTCTCCCAAACGAAGGACACTAGAAAGAAAATTTTAAAGCCTCCTGTTAGGCCATCATCTACACGAAATAGCCCTGAATTTTCCAATGCGCAGCTCTTTGCAAAAGAGAGATATTGGCAAGGAAAAGCTGTCTTGTACCATTGCATATTTCTCCCAAACGAAGGACACTAGAAAGAAAATTTTAAAGCCTCCTGTTAGGCCATCATCTACACGACATAGCCCTGAATTTTCCAATGCGCAGCTCTTTGCAAAAGAGAGATATTGGCAAGGAAAAGCAGTCTTGTACCTTTGCATTTTTCTCCCAAACGAAGGTCACTAGAAAGAAAATTTTAAAGCCTCCTGTTAGGCCATCATCTACACGACATAGCCCTGAATTTTCCAATGCGTAGCTCTTTGCAAAAGAGAGATATTGGCATGGTAAAGCTGTCTTGTACCATTGCATATTTCTCCCAAACGAGGAACACTAGAATTAAAATTTTAAAGCCTCCTGTTAGGCCATCATCTACACGACATAGCCCTGAATTTTCCAATGCGCAGCTCTTTGCAAAAGAGAGATATTGGCAAGGAAAAGCTGTCTTGTACCATTGCATTTTTCTCCCAAACGAAGGTCACTAGAAAGAAAATTTTAAAGCCTCCTGTTAGGCCATCATCTACACGACATAGCCCTGAATTTTCCAATGCGTAGCTCTTTGCAAAGAGAGATATTGGCAAGGAAAAGCTGTCTTGTACCATTGCATTTTTCTCCCAAACGAAGGACACTAGAAAGAAAATTTTAAAGCCTCCTGTTAGGCCATCATCTACACGACATAGCCCTGAATTTTCCAATGCGTAGCTCTTTGCAAAAGAGAGATATTGGCAAGGAAAAGCTGTCTTGTACCTTTGCATTTTTCTCCCAAACGAAGGACACTAGAAAGAAAATTGGAAAGCCTCCTGTTAGGCCATCATCTACACGAAATAGCCTGAATTTTCCAATACGCAGCTCTTTGCAAAAGAGAGATATTGGCAAGGAAAAGCTGTCTTGTACCATTGCATTTTTCTCCCAAACGAAGGACACTAGAAAGAAAATTTTAAAGCCTCCTGTTAGGCCATCATCTACACGACATAGCCCTGAATTTTCCAATGCGCAGCTCTTTGCAAAAGAGAGATATTGGCAAGGAAAAGCTGTCTTGTACCTTTGCATTTTTCTCCCAAACGAAGGTCACTAGAAAGAAAATTTTAAAGCCTCCTGTTAGGCCATCATCTACACGACATAGCCCTGAATTTTCCAATGCGTAGCTCTTTGCAAAAGAGAGATATTGGCAAGGAAAAGCTGTCTTGTACCTTTGCATTTTTCTCCCAAACGAAGGACACTAGAAAGAAAATTTTAAAGCCTCCTGTTAGGCCATCATCTACACGACATAGCCCTGAATTTTCCAATGCGCAGCTCTTTGCAAAAGAGAGATATTGGCAAGGAAAAGCTGTCTTGTACCTTTGCATTTTTCTCCCAAACGAAGGTCACTAGAAAGAAAATTTTAAAGCCTCCTGTTAGGCCATCATCTACACGACATAGCCCTGAATTTTCCAATGCGTAGCTCTTTGCAAAAGAGAGATATTGGCAAGGAAAAGCTGTCTTGTACCTTTGCATTTTTCTCCCAAACGAAGGGACACTAGAAAGAAAATTTTAAAGCCTCCTGTTAGGCCATCATCTACACGACATAGCCCTGAATTTTCCAATGCGTAGCTCTTTGCAAAAGAGAGATATTGGCAAGGAAAAGCTGTCTTGTACCATTGCATATTTCTCCCAAACGAAGGACACTAGAATGAAAATTTTAAAGCCTCCTGTTAGGCCATCATCTACACGACATAGCCCTGAATTTTTCCAATGCGTAGCTCTTTGCAAAAGA
>NW_026969471.1:0-39202 GCF_028390025.1 Pseudophryne corroboree
TTGCATCAAATTGATTTTCTGCAATATAGCAAGATAATCCATACTGACAGCTCTGGATAGTACCAGCACATTTCTTGCTGGACTTGGTAATGCAAAGAACACAGTAAACAGCTTCAAAAAAATTTTTAAATAAATAATTGACTATTAAAACCCTATCAGTCTTAAATAAGAACTTCAGTAAGCACCACTGGCATAATGGATAAGGCACTGTTCTCCTAAACCAGTGGTTGTGGGTTTAAGTCCCGTCTGAGTTGGAAGTCATTACAGCAAGTGTCTCATCACTAGAGTTGATATTTTATCCTTGCTTCAACTGTAAAACAGTCTTGCAGTGTTTAGCTTGTAAAAAATTACCACAGAAGCTAAAATATGACATTAATTATGATAACATTGTTGTTGTTGTTGTTGTTTTTTAAACCTTTTCTATCACAGTGGACAGCTTATTCAAGTGCCATCTGGCATGCATGTTCCTTTGTTGCTCATCATTCATCACCAAAAATGATTTTTTTTTCCAATTCTTATGACTGTACTGATTGTATTAAATAAAATCCACATCTAGCATTACCAGTCAATGCTGCAAAGTACTCCAGTGGCGCAATTGGTCAGCTCGTGGTACTTATAAGACAGTATCTGTTGAGCAATGCCGAGGTTGTGAGTTCAAGCCTCACCTGGAGCATCTTTGTATACTGTTTTTTTCCTTTTCTTATGTCATTAGTCATTGATTATAAACTGCTACCTTAATATTTAATATGATATTACAAAGGATGGAAGAAAGAAAGAAAGAAAAAACACAAACATGATAGTGCATTTAAGTTGTCAGCACACATCTGCTTTGGTTCAAATGCACTGCATATCTTCCTTCAGTCAGCCAACAAAACAGCAATGGAAAAGATTAACATACTGTTGGTAAAGCAGTTGCATCAAATTGATTTTCTGCAATATAGCATGATAATCCATACTGACAGCTCTGGATAATACCAGCACATTTCTTGCTGGACTTGGTAATGCAAAGAACACAGTAAACAGCTTCATATTTTTTCAAAAAATAAATAATTGACTATTAAAAACCTATCAGTCTTAAATAAGGACATCAGTAAGCACCACTGGAATAATGAATAAGGCACTGTTCTCCTAAGCCAGTGGTTGTGGGTTTAAGTCCCATCTGAGTTGGAAGTCATTACAGCAAGTGTCTCATCACTAGAGTTGATATTTTATCCTTGCTTCAACTGTAAAACAGTCTTGCAGTGTTTAGCTTGTAAAAAGTGACCACAGAAGCTAAAATATGACATTAATTATGATAACATTGTTGTTGATGTTTTTTAAACCTTTTCTATCACTGTGGACAGCTTATTCAAGTGCCATCTGGCATGCATGTTCCTTTGTTGCTCATCATTCATCACCAAAAATGATTTTCTTTTTCAATTCTTATGACTGTACTGATTGTATTGAATAAAATCCACATCTAGCATAACCAATTAATGCTACAAAGAGCTCCAGTGGCACAATTGGTCAGCGCGCGGTACTTATAAGACAGTATCTGTTGAGCAATGCCGAGGTTGTGAGTTCAAGCCTCACCTGGAGCATCTTTGTATACTGTTTTTTTTCCTTTTCTTATGTCATAAGTCATTGATTATAAACTGCTACCTTAATATTTAATATGATATTACAAAGGATGGAAGAAAGAAAGAAAAAACACAGTGCATTTAAGTTGTCAGCACACATCTGCTTTGGTTCAAATGCACTGCATATCTTCCTTCAGTCAGCCAACAAAACAGCAATGGAAAAGATTAACATACTGTTGGTAAAGCAGTTGCATCAAATTGATTTTCTGCAATATAGCATGATAATCCATACTGACAGCTCTGGATAGTACCAGCACATTTCTTGCTGGACTTGGTAATGCAAAGAACACAGTAAACAGCTTCATATTTTTTCAAAAAATAAATAATTGACTATTAAAAACCTATCAGTCTTAAATAAGGACATCAGTAAGCATCACTGGCATAATGGATAAGGCACTGTTCTCCTAAGCCAGTGGTTGTGGGTTTAAGTCCCGTCTGAGTTGGAAGTCATTATAGCAAGTGTCTCATCAGTAGAGTTGATATTTTATCCTTGCTTCAACTGTAAAACAGTCTTGCAGTGTTTAGCTTGTAAAAAGTGACCACAGAAGCTAAAATATGACATTAATTATGATAACATTGTTGTTGTTGTTTTTTAAACCTTTTCTATCACTGTGGACAGCTTATTCAAGTGCCATCTGGCATGCATGTTCCTTTGTTGCTCATCATTCATCACCAAAAATGATTTTCTTTTTCAATTCTTATGACTGTACTGATTGTATTGAATAAAATCCACATCTAGCATTACCACTTAATGCTGCAAAGTGCTCCAGTGGCGCAATTGGTCAGCGCGCGGTACTTATAAGACAGTATCTGTTGAGCAATGCCGAGGTTGTGAGTTCAAGCCTCACCTGGAGCATCTTTGTATACTGTTTTTTTTCCTTTTCTTATGTCATTAGTCATTGATTATAAACTGCTACCTTAATATTTAATATGATATTACAAAGGATGGAAGAAAGAAAGAAAAAACGCAAACATGATTGTGCATTTAAGTTGTCAGCACACATCTGCTTTGGTTCAAATGCACTGCATATCTTCCTTCAGTCAGCAAACAAAACAGCAATGGAAAAGATTAACATGCTGTTGGTAAAGCAGTAGCATCAAATTGATTTTCTGCAATATAGCATGATAATCCATACTGACAGCTCTGGATAGTACCAGCACATTTCTTGCTGGACTTGGTAATGCAAAGAACACAGTAAACAGCTTAAATTTTTTTCAAAAATAAATAATTGACTATTAAAAACCTAACAGTCTTAAATAAGGACATCAGTAAGCACCACTGGCATAATGGATAAGGCACTGTTCTCCTAAGCCAGTGGTTGTGGGTTTAAGTCCCGTCTGAGTTGGAAGTCATTACAGCAAGTGTCTCATCAGTAGAGTTGATATTTTATCCTTGCTTCAACTGTAAAACAGTCTTGCAGTGTTTAGCTTGTAAAAAGTGACCACAGAAGCTAAAATATGACATTAATTATGATAACATTGTTGTTGTTGTTGTTGTTGTTTTTTAAACCTTTTCTATCACCGTGGACAGCTTATTCAAGTGCCATCTGGCATGCATGTTCCTTTGTTGCTCATCATTCATCACCAAAAATGATTTTCTTTTTCAATTCTTATGACTGTACTGATTGTATTGAATAAAATCCACATCTAGCATAACCAATTAATGCTGCAAAGAGCTCCAGTGGCGCAATTGGTCAGCGCACGGTACTTATAAGACAGTATCTGTTGAGCAATGCCGAGGTTGTGAGTTCAAGCCTCACCTGGAGGTTTTACTGGTTTTTTTCCTTTTCTTATGTCATTAGTCATTGATTATAAACTGCTACCTTAATATTTAATATGATATTACAAAGGATGGAAGAAAGAAAGAAAACACACAAGCATGATTGAGCATTTAAGTTGTCAGCACACATCTGCTTTGGTTCAAATGCACTGCATATCTTCCTTCAGTCAGCCAACAAAACAGCAATGGAAAAGATTAACATACTGTTGGTAAAGCAGTTGCATCAAATTGATTTTCTGCAATATAGCATGATAATCCATACTGACAGCTCTGGATAGTACCAGCACATTTCTTGCTGGACTTGGTAATGCAAAGAACACAGTAAACAGCTTCACTTTTTTTCAAAAATAAATAATTGACTATTAAAAACCTATCAGTCTTAAATAAGGACATCAGTAAGCACCACTGGCATAATGGATAAGGCACTGTTCTCCTAAGCCAGTGTTTGTGGGTTTAAGTCCCGTCTGAGTTGGAAGTCATTACAGCAAGTGTCTCATCACTAGAGTTGATATTTTATCTTTGCTTCAACTGTAAAACAGTCTTGCAGTGTTTAGCTTGTAAAAAATGACCACATAAGCTAAAATATGACATTTATTATGATAACATTGTTGTTGTTGTTTTTTAAACCTTTTCTATCACCGTGGACAGCTTATTCAAGTGCCATCTGGCATGCATGTTCCTTTGTTGCTCATCATTCATCACTGAAAATGATTTTCTTTTTCAATTCTTATGAATGTACTGATTGTATTGAATAAAATCCACATCTAGCATAACCAATTAATGCTGCAAAATGCTCCAGTGGCGCAATTGGTCAGCGCGCAAAACTTATAAGACAGTATCTGTTGAGCAATGCCAAGGTTGTGAGTTCAAGCCTCACTTGGAGCATCTTTGTGTACCGTTTTTTTTTTCCTTTACTTATGTCATTAGTCATTGATTATAAACTGCTACCTTAATATTTAATATGATATTACAAAGGATGGAAGAAAGAAAGAAAAAACACAAACATGATTGTGCATTTAAGTTGTCAGCACACATCTGCTTTGGTTCAAATGCACTGCATATCTTCCTTCAGTCAGCCAACAAAACAGCAATGGAAAAGATTAACATACTGTTGGTAAAGCAGTTGCATCAAATTGATTTTCTGCAATATAGCATGATAATCCATACTGACAGCTCTGGATAGTACCAGCACATTTCTTGCTGGACTTGGTAATGCAAAGAACACAGTAAACAGCTTCACTTTTTCCTCAAAAATAAATAATTGACTATTAAAAACCTAACAGTCTTAAATAAGACTGGCATAATGGATAAGTCACTGCCCTCCTAAGACAGGGGTCCAAGTTCCATATGGGGTGGAAGTCATTACAGCAAGTGTCTCATCACTAGAATTGATATTTTATCCTTGCTTCGACTGTAAAACAGTCTTGCAGTGTTTATCTTGCAAAAAATGACCACAGAAGCTAAAATATGACATTTATTATGATAACATTGTTGTTGTTTTTTTTAAACATTTTCTATCACCGTGGACATCTTATTTAAGTACCATCTGGCATGCATGTTCCTTTGTTGCTCATCATTCATCACCAAAAATGATTTTCTTTTTCAATTCTTATGACTGTACTGATTGCATTGAATAAAATCCACATCTAGCATAACCAACCAATGTTGCAAAGCGCTCCAGTGGCGCAATTGGTCAGCGCGCGGTACTTATAAGACAGTATCTGTTGAACAATGCCAAGGTTGTGAGTTCAAGCCTCACCTGGAGAATCTTTGTATACTGTTTTTTTTCCTTTTCTTATGTCATTAGTCATTGATTATAAACTGGTAGCCTTAATATTTAACATGATATTACAAAGGATGGAAGAAAGAAAGAAAACACACAAACATGATTGTGCATTTAAGTTGTCAGCACACATCTGCTTTGGTTCAAATGCACTGCATATCTTCCTTCAGTCAGCCAACAAAACAGCAATGGAAAAGAATAACATACTGTTGGTAAAGCAGTTGCATCAAATTGATTTTCTGCAATATAGCAAGATAATCCATACTGACAGCTCTGGATAGTACCAGCACATTTCTTGCTGGACTTGGTAATGCAAAGAACACAGTAAACAGCTTCACTTTTTAAAATAAATAAATAATTGACTATTAAAAACCTAACAGTCTTAAATAAGGACATCAGTAAGCACCACTGGAATAATGGATAAGGCACTGCTCTCCTAAGCCAGTGGTTGTGGGTTTAAGTCCCTTCTGAGTTGGAAGTCATTACAGCAAGTGTCTCATCACTAGAGTTGATATTTTATCCTTGCTTCAACTGTAAAACAGTATTGCAGTGTTTAGCTTGTAAAAAGTGACCACAGAAGCTAAAATATGACATTAATTATGATAAAATTGTTGTTGTTGTTTTTTAAACCTTTTCTATCACAGTGGACAGCTTATTCAAGTGCCATCTGGCATGCATGTTCCTTTGTTGCTCATCATTCATCACCAAAAATGATTTTCTTTTTCAATTCTTATGACTGTACTGATTGCATTGAATAAAATCCACATCTAGCATAACCAACCAATGTTGCAAAGCGCTCCAGTGGCGCAATTGGTCAGCGCGCGGTACTTATAAGACAGTATCTGTTGAACAATGCCAAGGTTGTGAGTTCAAGCCTCACCTGGAGAATCTTTGTATACTGTTTTTTTTCCTTTTCTTATGTCATTAGTCATTGATTATAAACTGGTAGCCTTAATATTTAATATGATATTACAAAGGATGGAAGAAAGAAAGAAAACACACAAACATGATTGTGCATTTAAGTTGTCAGCACACATCTGCTTTGGTTCAAATGCACTGCATATCTTCCTTCAGTCAGCCAACAAAACAGCAATGGAAAAGAATAACATACTGTTGGTAAAGCAGTTGCATCAAATTGATTTTCTGCAATATAGCAAGATAATCCATACTGACAGCTCTGGATAGTACCAGCACATTTCTTGCTGGACTTGGTAATGCAAAGAACACAGTAAACAGCTTCACTTTTTTAAAAAAATAAATAATTGACTATTAAAAACCTAACAGTCTTAAATAAGGACATCAGTAAGCACCACTGGAATAATGGATAAGGCACTGTTCTCCTAAGCCAGTGGTTGTGGGTTTAAGTCCCATCTGAGTTGGAAGTCATTACAGCAAGTGTCTCATCACTAGAGTTGATATTTTATCCTTGCTTCAACTGTAAAACAGTATTGCAGTGTTTAGCTTGTAAAAAGTGACCACAGAAGCTAAAATATGACATTAATTATGATAAAATTGTTGTTGTTGTTTTTTAAACCTTTTCTATCACAGTGGACAGCTTATTCAAGTGCCATCTGGCATGCATGTTCCTTTGTTGCTCATCATTCATCACCAAAACTGATTTTTTTTTTCAATTCTTATGACTGTACTGATTGTATTAAATAAAATCCACATCTAGCATAACCAGACAATGCTGCAAAGTGCTCCAGTGGCGCAATTGGTCAGCGCGTGGTACTTATAAGACAGTATCTGTTGAGCAATGCTGAGGTTGTGAGTTCGAGCCTCACCTGGAGCTTCTTTGTATACTGTTTTTTTCCTTTTCTTATGTCATTAGTCATTGATTATAAACTGCTACCTTAATATTTAATATGATATTACAAAGGATGGAAGAAAGAAAGAAAAAACACAAACATGATAGTGCATTTAAGTTGTCAGCACACATCTGCTTTGGTTTAAATGCACTGCATATCTTCCTTCAGTCAGCCAACAAAACAGCAATGGAAAAGATTAACATACTGTTGGTAAAGCAGTTGCATCAAATTGATTTTCTGCAATATAGCATGATAATCCATACTGACAGCTCTGGATAATACCAGCACATTTCTTGCTGGACTTGGTAATGCAAAGAACACAGTAAACAGCTTCATATTTTTTCAAAAAATAAATAATTGACTATTAAAAACCTATCAGTCTTAAATAAGGACATCAGTAAGCACCACTGGCATAATGGATAAGGCACTGTTCTCCTAAGCCAGTGGTTGTGGGTTTAAGTCCCGTCTGAGTTGGAAGTCATTATAGCAAGTGTCTCATCAGTAGAGTTGATATTTTATCCTTGCTTCAACTGTAAAACAGTCTTGCAGTGTTTAGCTTGTAAAAAGTGACCACAGAAGCTAAAATATGACATTAATTATGATAACATTGTTGTTGTTGTTTTTTAAACCTTTTCTATCACTGTGGACAGCTTATTCAAGTGCCATCTGGCATGCATGTTCCTTTGTTGCTCATCATTCATCACCAAAAATGATTTTCTTTTTCAATTCTTATGACTGTACTGATTGTATTGAATAAAATCCACATCTAGCATTACCACTTAATGCTGCAAAGTGCTCCAGTGGCGCAATTGGTCAGCGCGCGGTACTTATAAGACAGTATCTGTTGAGCAATGCCGAGGTTGTGAGTTCAAGCCTCACCTGGAGCATCTTTGTATACTGTTTTTTTTCCTTTTCTTATGTCATTAGTCATTGATTATAAACTGCTACCTTAATATTTAATATGATATTACAAAGGATGGAAGAAAGAAAGAAAAAACGCAAACATGATTGTGCATTTAAGTTGTCAGCACACATCTGCTTTGGTTCAAATGCACTGCATATCTTCCTTCAGTCAGCAAACAAAACAGCAATGGAAAAGATTAACATGCTGTTGGTAAAGCAGTAGCATCAAATTGATTTTCTGCAATATAGCATGATAATCCATACTGACAGCTCTGGATAGTACCAGCACATTTCTTGCTGGACTTGGTAATGCAAAGAACACAGTAAACAGCTTAAATTTTTTTCAAAAATAAATAATTGACTATTAAAAACCTAACAGTCTTAAATAAGGACATCAGTAAGCACCACTGGCATAATGGATAAGGCACTGTTCTCCTAAGCCAGTGGTTGTGGGTTTAAGTCCCGTCTGAGTTGGAAGTCATTACAGCAAGTGTCTCATCAGTAGAGTTGATATTTTATCCTTGCTTCAACTGTAAAACAGTCTTGCAGTGTTTAGCTTGTAAAAAGTGACCACAGAAGCTAAAATATGACATTAATTATGATAACATTGTTGTTGTTGTTGTTGTTGTTTTTTAAACCTTTTCTATCACCGTGGACAGCTTATTCAAGTGCCATCTGGCATGCATGTTCCTTTGTTGCTCATCATTCATCACCAAAAATGATTTTCTTTTTCAATTCTTATGACTGTACTGATTGTATTGAATAAAATCCACATCTAGCATAACCAATTAATGCTGCAAAGAGCTCCAGTGGCGCAATTGGTCAGCGCACGGTACTTATAAGACAGTATCTGTTGAGCAATGCCGAGGTTGTGAGTTCAAGTCTCACCTGGAGGTTTTACTGGTTTTTTTCCTTTTCTTATGTCATTAGTCATTGATTATAAACTGCTACCTTAATATTTAATATGATATTACAAAGGATGGAAGAAAGAAAGAAAACACACAAGCATGATTGAGCATTTAAGTTGTCAGCACACATCTGCTTTGGTTCAAATGCACTGCATATCTTCCTTCAGTCAGCCAACAAAACAGCAATGGAAAAGATTAACATACTGTTGGTAAAGCAGTTGCATCAAATTGATTTTCTGCAATATAGCATGATAATCCATACTGACAGCTCTGGATAGTACCAGCACATTTCTTGCTGGACTTGGTAATGCAAAGAACACAGTAAACAGCTTCACTTTTTTTCAAAAATAAATAATTGACTATTAAAAACCTATCAGTCTTAAATAAGGACATCAGTAAGCACCACTGGCATAATGGATAAGGCACTGTTCTCCTAAGCCAGTGTTTGTGGGTTTAAGTCCCGTCTGAGTTGGAAGTCATTACAGCAAGTGTCTCATCACTAGAGTTGATATTTTATCTTTGCTTCAACTGTAAAACAGTCTTGCAGTGTTTAGCTTGTAAAAAATGACCACATAAGCTAAAATATGACATTTATTATGATAACATTGTTGTTGTTGTTTTTTAAACCTTTTCTATCACCGTGGACAGCTTATTCAAGTGCCATCTGGCATGCATGTTCCTTTGTTGCTCATCATTCATCACTGAAAATGATTTTCTTTTTCAATTCTTATGAATGTACTGATTGTATTGAATAAAATCCACATCTAGCATAACCAATTAATGCTGCAAAATGCTCCAGTGGCGCAATTGGTCAGCGCGCAAAACTTATAAGACAGTATCTGTTGAGCAATGCCAAGGTTGTGAGTTCAAGCCTCACTTGGAGCATCTTTGTGTACTGTTTTTTTTTTCCTTTACTTATGTCATTAGTCATTGATTATAAACTGCTACCTTAATATTTAATATGATATTACAAAGGATGGAAGAAAGAAAGAAAAAACACAAACATGATTGTGCATTTAAGTTGTCAGCACACATCTGCTTTGGTTCAAATGCACTGCATATCTTCCTTCAGTCAGCCAACAAAACAGCAATGGAAAAGATTAACATACTGTTGGTAAAGCAGTTGCATCAAATTGATTTTCTGCAATATAGCATGATAATCCATACTGACAGCTCTGGATAGTACCAGCACATTTCTTGCTGGACTTGGTAATGCAAAGAACACAGTAAACAGCTTCACTTTTTCCTCAAAAATAAATAATTGACTATTAAAAACCTAACAGTCTTAAATAAGACTGGCATAATGGATAAGTCACTGCCCTCCTAAGACAGGGGTCCAAGTTCCATATGGGGTGGAAGTCATTACAGCAAGTGTCTCATCACTAGAATTGATATTTTATCCTTGCTTCGACTGTAAAACAGTCTTGCAGTGTTTATCTTGCAAAAAATGACCACAGAAGCTAAAATATGACATTTATTATGATAACATTGTTGTTGTTTTTTTTAAACATTTTCTATCACCGTGGACATCTTATTTAAGTACCATCTGGCATGCATGTTCCTTTGTTGCTCATCATTCATCACCAAAAATGATTTTCTTTTTCAATTCTTATGACTGTACTGATTGCATTGAATAAAATCCACATCTAGCATAACCAACCAATGTTGCAAAGCGCTCCAGTGGCGCAATTGGTCAGCGCGCGGTACTTATAAGACAGTATCTGTTGAACAATGCCAAGGTTGTGAGTTCAAGCCTCACCTGGAGAATCTTTGTATACTGTTTTTTTTCCTTTTCTTATGTCATTAGTCATTGATTATAAACTGGTAGCCTTAATATTTAACATGATATTACAAAGGATGGAAGAAAGAAAGAAAACACACAAACATGATTGTGCATTTAAGTTGTCAGCACACATCTGCTTTGGTTCAAATGCACTGCATATCTTCCTTCAGTCAGCCAACAAAACAGCAATGGAAAAGAATAACATACTGTTGGTAAAGCAGTTGCATCAAATTGATTTTCTGCAATATAGCAAGATAATCCATACTGACAGCTCTGGATAGTACCAGCACATTTCTTGCTGGACTTGGTAATGCAAAGAACACAGTAAACAGCTTCACTTTTTTAAAAAAATAAATAATTGACTATTAAAAACCTAACAGTCTTAAATAAGGACATCAGTAAGCACCACTGGAATAATGGATAAGGCACTGCTCTCCTAAGCCAGTGGTTGTGGGTTTAAGTCCCTTCTGAGTTGGAAGTCATTACAGCAAGTGTCTCATCACTAGAGTTGATATTTTATCCTTGCTTCAACTGTAAAACAGTATTGCAGTGTTTAGATTGTAAAAAGTGACCACAGAAGCTAAAATATGACATTAATTATGATAAAATTGTTGTTGTTGTTTTTTAAACCTTTTCTATCACAGTGGACAGCTTATTCAAGTGCCATCTGGCATGCATGTTCCTTTGTTGCTCATCATTCATCACCAAAAATGATTTTCTTTTTCAATTCTTATGACTGTACTGATTGCATTGAATAAAATCCACATCTAGCATAACCAACCAATGTTGCAAAGCGCTCCAGTGGCGCAATTGGTCAGCGCGCGGTACTTATAAGACAGTATCTGTTGAACAATGCCAAGGTTGTGAGTTCAAGCCTCACCTGGAGAATCTTTGTATACTGTTTTTTTTCCTTTTCTTATGTCATTAGTCATTGATTATAAACTGGTAGCCTTAATATTTAATATGATATTACAAAGGATGGAAGAAAGAAAGAAAACACACAAACATGATTGTGCATTTAAGTTGTCAGCACACATCTGCTTTGGTTCAAATGCACTGCATATCTTCCTTCAGTCAGCCAACAAAACAGCAATGGAAAAGAATAACATACTGTTGGTAAAGCAGTTGCATCAAATTGATTTTCTGCAATATAGCAAGATAATCCATACTGACAGCTCTGGATAGTACCAGCACATTTCTTGCTGGACTTGGTAATGCAAAGAACACAGTAAACAGCTTCACTTTTTTAAAAAAATAAATAATTGACTATTAAAAACCTAACAGTCTTAAATAAGGACATCAGTAAGCACCACTGGAATAATGGATAAGGCACTGTTCTCCTAAGCCAGTGGTTGTGGGTTTAAGTCCCATCTGAGTTGGAAGTCATTACAGCAAGTGTCTCATCACTAGAGTTGATATTTTATCCTTGCTTCAACTGTAAAACAGTATTGCAGTGTTTAGCTTGTAAAAAGTGACCACAGAAGCTAAAATATGACATTAATTATGATAAAATTGTTGTTGTTGTTTTTTAAACCTTTTCTATCACAGTGGACAGCTTATTCAAGTGCCATCTGGCATGCATGTTCCTTTGTTGCTCATCATTCATCACCAAAACTGATTTTTTTTTTCAATTCTTATGACTGTACTGATTGTATTAAATAAAATCCACATCTAGCATAACCAGACAATGCTGCAAAGTGCTCCAGTGGTGCAATTGGTCAGCGCGTGGTACTTATAAGACAGTATCTGTTGAGCAATGCTGAGGTTGTGAGTTCGAGCCTCACCTGGAGCTTCTTTGTATACTGTTTTTTTCCTTTTCTTATGTCATTAGTCATTGATTATAAACTGCTACCTTAATATTTAATATGATATTACAAAGGATGGAAGAAAGAAAGAAAAAACACAAACATGATAGTGCATTTAAGTTGTCAGCACGCATCTGCTTTGGTTTAAATGCACTGCATATCTTCCTTCAGTCAGCCAACAAAACAGCAATGGAAAAGATTAACATACTGTTGGTAAAGCAGTTGCATCAAATTGATTTTCTGCAATATAGCATGATAATCCATACTGACAGCTCTGGATAATACCAGCACATTTCTTGCTGGACTTGGTAATGCAAAGAACACAGTAAAAAGCTTCATATTTTTAAAAAAAAATAAATAATTGACTATTAAAAACCTATCAGTCTTAAATAAGGACATCAGTAAGCACCACTGGCATAATGGATAAGGCACTGTTCTCCTAAGCCAGTGGTTGTGGGTTTAAGTCCCGTCTGAGTTGGAAGTCATTACAGCAAGTGTCTCATCAGTAGAGTTGATATTTTATCCTTGCTTCAACTGTAAAACAGTCTTGCAGTGTTTAGCTTGTAAAAAGTGACCACAGAAGCTAAAATATGACATTAATTATGATAACATTGTTGTTGTTGTTGTTGTTTTTTAAACCTTTTCTATCACCGTGGACAGCTTATTCAAGTGCCATCTGGCATGCATGTTCCTTTGTTGCTCATCATTCATCACCAAAAATTATTTTCTTTTTCAATTCTTATGACTGTACTGATTGTATTGAATAAAATCCACATCTAGCATAACCAATTAATGCTGCAAAGAGCTCCAGTGGCGCAATTGGTCAGCGCGCAGTACTTATAAAACAGGATCTGTTGAGCAAAGCCGAGGTTGTGAGTTCAAGCCTCACCTGGAGCATCTTTGTGTACTGTTTTTTTTTTCCTTTACTTATGTCATTAGTCATTGATTATAAACTGCTACCTTAATATTTAATATGATATTACAAAGGATGGAAGAAAGAAAGAAAAAACACAAACATGATTGTGCATTTAAGTTGTCAGCACACATCTGCTTTGGTTCAAATGCACTGCATATCTTCCTTCAGTCAGCCAACAAAACAGCAATGGAAAAGATTAACATACTGTTGGTAAAGCAGTTGCATCAAATTGATTTTCTGCAATATAGCATGATAATCCATACTGACAGCTCTGGATAGTACCAGCACATTTCTTGCTGGACTTGGTAATGCAAAGAACACAGTAAACAGCTTCACTTTTTCCTCAAAAATAAATAATTGACTATTAAAAACCTAACAGTCTTAAATAAGAACATCAGTAAGCACCACTGGCATAATGGATAAGTCACTGCCCTCCTAAGACAGGGGTCCAAGTTCCATATGGGGTGGAAGTCATTACAGCAAGTGTCTCATCACTAGAATTGATATTTTATCCTTGCTTCGACTGTAAAACAGTCTTGCAGTGTTTAGCTTGCAAAAAATGACCACAGAAGCTAAAATATGACATTTATTATGATAACATTGTTGTTGTTTTTTTTAAACATTTTCTATCACCGTGGACATCTTATTTAAGTACCATCTGGCATGCATGTTCCTTTGTTGCTCATCATTCATCACCAAAAATGATTTTCTTTTTCAATTCTTATGACTGTACTGATTGCATTGAATAAAATCCACATCTAGCATAACAAATCAATGTTGCAAAGCGCTCCAGTGGCGCAATTGGTCAGCGCACGGTACTTATAAGACAGTGTCTGTTGAGCAATGCCGAGGTTGTGAGTTCAAGCCTCACCTGGAGCATTTTTGTATACTGTTTTTTTTCCTTTTCTTATGTCATTAGTCATTGATTATAAACTGCTACCTTAATATTTAATATGATATTACAAAGGATGGAAGAAAGAAAGAAAAAACACAAACATGATTGTGCATTTAATTTGTCAGCACACATCTGCTTTGGTTCAAATGCACTGCATATCTTCCTTCAGTCAGCCAACAAAACAGCAATGGAAAAGATTAACATACTGTTGGTAAAGCAGTTGCATCAAATTGATTTTCTGCAATATAGCATGATAATCCATACTGACAGCTCTGGATAGTACCAGCACATTTCTTGCTGGACTTGGTAATGCAAAGAACACAGTAAACAGCTTCACTTTTTTTCAAAAATAAATAATTGACTATTAAAAACCTATCAGTCTTAAATAAGGACATCAGTAAGCACCACTGGCATAATGGATAAGGCACTGTTCTCCTAAGCCAGTGTTTGTGGGTTTAAGTCCCGTCTGAGTTGGAAGTCATTACAGCAAGTGTCTCATCAGTAGAGTTGATATTTTATCCTTGCTTCAACTGTAAAACAGTCTTGCACTGTTTAGCTTGTAAAAAATGACCACAGTAGCTAAAATATGACATTAATTAGGATAACATTGTTGTTGTTGTTTTTTAAACCTTTTCTATCACAGTGGACAGCTTATTCAAGTGCCATCTGGCATGCATGTTCCTTTGTTGCTCATCATTCATCACCAAAAATTATTTTCTTTTTCAATTCTTATGACTGTACTGATTGTATTGAATAAAATCCACATCTAGCATAACCAATAAAGGCTGCAAAGTGCTCTAGTGGCGAAATTGGTCAGCGCGCGGTACTTATAAGACAGTATCTGTTGAGCATTGCCGAGGTTGTGAGTTCAAGCCTCACTTGGAGCAGCTTTGTATAATGTTTTTTTTTTCCTTTTTTTATTTCATTAGTCATTGATTATAAACTGCTACCTTAATATTTAATATGATATTACAAAGGATGGAAGAAAGAAAGAAAAAACACAAACATGATTGTGCATTTAAGTTGTCAGCACACATCTGCTTTGGTTCAAATGCACTGCATATCTTCCTTCAGTCAGCCAACAAAACAGCAATGGAAAAGAATAACATACTGTTGGTAAAGCAGTTGCATCAAATTGATTTTCTGCAATATAGCAAGATAATCCATACTGACAGCTCTGGATAGTACCAGCACATTTCTTGCTGGACTTGGTAATGCAAAGAACACAGTAAACAGCTTCACTTTTTTAAAAAAATAAATAATTGACTATTAAAAACCTAACAGTCTTAAATAAGGACATCAGTAAGCACCACTGGAATAATGGATAAGGCACTGTTCTCCTAAGCCAGTGGTTGTGGGTTTAAGTCCCATCTGAGTTGGAAGTCATTACAGCAAGTGTCTCATCACTAGAGTTGATATTTTATCCTTGCTTCAACTGTAAAACAGTATTGCAGTGTTTAGCTTGTAAAAAGTGACCACAGAAGCTAAAATATGACATTAATTATGATAAAATTGTTGTTGTTGTTTTTTAAACCTTTTCTATCACAGTGGACAGCTTATTCAAGTGCCATCTGGCATGCATGTTCCTTTGTTGCTCATCATTCATCACCAAAACTGATTTTTTTTTTCAATTCTTATGACTGTACTGATTGTATTAAATAAAATCCACATCTAGCATAACCAGACAATGCTGCAAAGTGCTCCAGTGGTGCAATTGGTCAGCGCGTGGTACTTATAAGACAGTATCTGTTGAGCAATGCTGAGGTTGTGAGTTCGAGCCTCACCTGGAGCTTCTTTGTATACTGTTTTTTTCCTTTTCTTATGTCATTAGTCATTGATTATAAACTGCTACCTTAATATTTAATATGATATTACAAAGGATGGAAGAAAGAAAGAAAAAACACAAACATGATAGTGCATTTAAGTTGTCAGCACACATCTGCTTTGGTTTAAATGCACTGCATATCTTCCTTCAGTCAGCCAACAAAACAGCAATGGAAAAGATTAACATACTGTTGGTAAAGCAGTTGCATCAAATTGATTTTCTGCAATATAGCATGATAATCCATACTGACAGCTCTGGATAATACCAGCACATTTCTTGCTGGACTTGGTAATGCAAAGAACACAGTAAAAAGCTTCATATTTTTAAAAAAAATAAATAATTGACTATTAAAAACCTATCAGTCTTAAATAAGGACATCAGTAAGCACCACTGGCATAATGGATAAGGCACTGTTCTCCTAAGCCAGTGGTTGTGGGTTTAAGTCCCGTCTGAGTTGGAAGTCATTACAGCAAGTGTCTCATCAGTAGAGTTGATATTTTATCCTTGCTTCAACTGTAAAACAGTCTTGCAGTGTTTAGCTTGTAAAAAGTGACCACAGAAGCTAAAATATGACATTAATTATGATAACATTGTTGTTGTTGTTGTTGTTTTTTAAACCTTTTCTATCACCGTGGACAGCTTATTCAAGTGCCATCTGGCATGCATGTTCCTTTGTTGCTCATCATTCATCACCAAAAATTATTTTCTTTTTCAATTCTTATGACTGTACTGATTGTATTGAATAAAATCCACATCTAGCATAACCAATTAATGCTGCAAAGAGCTCCAGTGGCGCAATTGGTCAGCGCGCAGTACTTATAAAACAGGATCTGTTGAGCAAAGCCGAGGTTGTGAGTTCAAGCCTCACCTGGAGCATCTTTGTGTACTGTTTTTTTTTTCCTTTACTTATGTCATTAGTCATTGATTATAAACTGCTACCTTAATATTTAATATGATATTACAAAGGATGGAAGAAAGAAAGAAAAAACACAAACATGATTGTGCATTTAAGTTGTCAGCACACATCTGCTTTGGTTCAAATGCACTGCATATCTTCCTTCAGTCAGCCAACAAAACAGCAATGGAAAAGATTAACATACTGTTGGTAAAGCAGTTGCATCAAATTGATTTTCTGCAATATAGCATGATAATCCATACTGACAGCTCTGGATAGTACCAGCACATTTCTTGCTGGACTTGGTAATGCAAAGAACACAGTAAACAGCTTCACTTTTTCCTCAAAAATAAATAATTGACTATTAAAAACCTAACAGTCTTAAATAAGAACATCAGTAAGCACCACTGGCATAATGGATAAGTCACTGCCCTCCTAAGACAGGGGTCCAAGTTCCATATGGGGTGGAAGTCATTACAGCAAGTGTCTCATCACTAGAATTGATATTTTATCCTTGCTTCGACTGTAAAACAGTCTTGCAGTGTTTAGCTTGCAAAAAATGACCACAGAAGCTAAAATATGACATTTATTATGATAACATTGTTGTTGTTTTTTTTAAACATTTTCTATCACCGTGGACATCTTATTTAAGTACCATCTGGCATGCATGTTCCTTTGTTGCTCATCATTCATCACCAAAAATGATTTTCTTTTTCAATTCTTATGACTGTACTGATTGCATTGAATAAAATCCACATCTAGCATAACAAATCAATGTTGCAAAGCGCTCCAGTGGCGCAATTGGTCAGCGCACGGTACTTATAAGACAGTATCTGTTGAGCAATGCCGAGGTTGTGAGTTCAAGCCTCACCTGGAGCATTTTTGTATACTGTTTTTTTTCCTTTTCTTATGTCATTAGTCATTGATTATAAACTGCTACCTTAATATTTAATATGATATTACAAAGGATGGAAGAAAGAAAGAAAAAACACAAACATGATTGTGCATTTAATTTGTCAGCACACATCTGCTTTGGTTCAAATGCACTGCATATCTTCCTTCAGTCAGCCAACAAAACAGCAATGGAAAAGATTAACATACTGTTGGTAAAGCAGTTGCATCAAATTGATTTTCTGCAATATAGCATGATAATCCATACTGACAGCTCTGGATAGTACCAGCACATTTCTTGCTGGACTTGGTAATGCAAAGAACACAGTAAACAGCTTCACTTTTTTTCAAAAATAAATAATTGACTATTAAAAACCTATCAGTCTTAAATAAGGACATCAGTAAGCACCACTGGCATAATGGATAAGGCACTGTTCTCCTAAGCCAGTGTTTGTGGGTTTAAGTCCCGTCTGAGTTGGAAGTCATTACAGCAAGTGTCTCATCAGTAGAGTTGATATTTTATCCTTGCTTCAACTGTAAAACAGTCTTGCACTGTTTAGCTTGTAAAAAATGACCACAGTAGCTAAAATATGACATTAATTAGGATAACATTGTTGTTGTTGTTTTTTAAACCTTTTCTATCACAGTGGACAGCTTATTCAAGTGCTATCTGGCATGCATGTTCCTTTGTTGCTCATCATTCATCACCAAAAATTATTTTCTTTTTCAATTCTTATGACTGTACTGATTGTATTGAATAAAATCCACATCTAGCATAACCAATTAAGGCTGCAAAGTGCTCCAGTGGCGAAATTGGTCAGCGCGCGGTACTTATAAGACAGTATCTGTTGAGCATTGCCGAGGTTGTGAGTTCAAGCCTCACTTGGAGCAGCTTTGTATAATGTTTTTTTTTTCCTTTTTTTATTTCATTAGTCATTGATTATAAACTGCTACCTTAATATTTAATATGATATTACAAAGGATGGAAGAAAGAAAGAAAAAACACAAACATGATTGTGCATTTAAGTTGTCAGCACACATCTGCTTTGGTTCAAATGCACTGCATATCTTCCTTCAGTCAGCCAACAAAACAGCAATGGAAAAGATTAACATACTGTTGGTAAAGCAGTTGCATCAAATTGATTTTCTGCAATATAGCATGATAATCCATACTGACAGCTCTGGATAGTACCAGCACATTTCTTGCTGGACTTGGTAATGCAAAGAACACAGTAAACAGCTTCACTTTTTTTCAAAAATAAATAATTGACTATTAAAAACCTATCAGTCTTAAATAAGGACATCAGTAAGCACCACTGGCATAATGGATAAGGCACTGTTCTCCTAAGCCAGTGGTTGTGGGTTTAAGTCCCGTCTGAGTTGGAAGTCATTACAGCAAGTGTCTCATCAGTAGAGTTGATATTTTATCCTTGCTTCAACTGTAAAACAGTCTTGCAGTGTTTAGCTTGTAAAAAGTGACCACAGAAGCTAAAATATGACATTAATTATGATAACATTGTTGTTGTTGTTGTTTTTTAAACCTTTTCTATCTCCGTGGACAGCTTATTCAAGTGCCATCTGGCATGCATGTTCCTTTGTTGCTCATCATTCATCACCAAAAATGATTTTCTTTTTCAATTCTTATGACTGTACTGATTGTATTGAATAAAATCCACATCTAGCATAACCAATTAATGCTGCAAAGAGCTCCAGTGGCGCAATTGGTCAGCGCGCGGTACTTATAAGACAGTATCTGTTGAGCAATGCCGAGGTTGTGAGTTCAAGCCTCACCTGGAGCATCTTTGTACACTGTTTTTTTTTCCTTTTCTTATGTCATTAGTCATTGATTATAAACTGCTACCTTAATATTTAATATGATATTACAAAGGATGGAAGAAAGAAAGAAAACACACAAACATGATTGTGCATTTAAGTTGTCAGCACACATCTGCTTTGGTTCAAATGCACTGCATATCTTCCTTCAGTCAGCCAACAAAACAGCAATGGAAAAGATTAACATACTGTTGGTAAAGCAGTTGCATCAAATTGATTTTCTGCAATATAGCATGATAATCCATACTGACAGCTCTGGATACTACCAGCACATTTCTTGCTGTACTTGGTAATGCAAAGAACACAGTAAACAGCTTCACTTTTTTTCAAAAATAAATAATTGACTATTAAAAACCTATCAGTCTTAAATAAGGACATCAGTAAGCACCACTGGCATAATGGATAAGGCACTGTTCTCCTAAGCCAGTGGTTGTGGGTTTAAGTCCCGTCTGAGTTGGAAGTCATTACAGCAAGTGTCTCATCACTAGAGTTGATATTTTATCTTTGCTTCAACTGTAAAACAGTCTTGCAGTGTTTAGCTTGTAAAAAATGACCACATAAGCTAAAATATGACATTTATTATGATAACATTGTTGTTGTTGTTTTTTAAACCTTTTCTATCACCGTGGACAGCTTATTCAAGTGCCATCTGGCATGCATGTTCCTTTGTTGCTCATCATTCATCACTGAAAATGATTTTCTTTTTCAATTCTTATGAATGTACTGATTGTATTGAATAAAATCCACATCTAGCATAACCAATTAATGCTGCAAAATGCTCCAGTGGCGCAATTGATCAGCGCGCGAAACTTATAAGACAGTATCTGTTGAGCAATGCCAAGGTTGTGAGTTCAAGCCTCACTTAAAGCATCTTTGTGTACTGTTTTTTTTTTCCTTTACTTATGTCATTAGTCATTGATTATAAACTGCTACCTTAATATTTAATATGATATTACAAAGGATGGAAGAAAGAAAGAAAACACACAAACATGATTGTGCATTTAAGTTGTCAGCACACATCTGCTTTGGTTCAAATGCACTGCATATCTTCCTTCAGTCAGCCAACAAAACAGCAATGGAAAAGATTAACATACTGTTGGTAAAGCAGTTGCATCAAATTGATTTTCTGCAATATAGCATGATAATCCATACTGACAGCTCTGGATAGTACCAGCACATTTCTTGCTGGACTTGGTAATGCAAAGAACACAGTCAACAGCTTCACTTTTTCCTCAAAAATAAATAATTGACTATTAAAAACCTAACAGTCTTAAATAAGAACATCAGTAAGCACCACTGGCATAATGGATAAGTCACTGCCCTCCTAAGCCAGGGGTTCCAAGTCCCATATGGGGTGGAAGTCATTACAGCAAGTGTCTCATCACTAGAATTGATATTTTATCCTTGCTTCGACTGTAAAACAGTCTTGCAGTGTTTAGCTTGCAAAAAATGACCACAGAAGCTAAAATATGACATTTATTATGATAACATTGTTGTTGTTTTTTTTAAACATTTTCTATCACCGTGGACATCTTATTTAAGTACCATCTGGCATGCATGTTCCTTTGTTGCTCATCATTCATCACCAAAAATGATTTTCTTTTTCAATTCTTATGACTGGACTGATTGCATTGAATAAAATCCACATCTAGCATAACCAGTCAATGTTGCGAAGCGCTCCAGTGGCGCAATTGGTAAGCGTGCGGTACTTATAAGACAGTATCTGTTGAGCAATGCCGAGGTTGTGAGTTCAAGCCTCACCTGGAGCATCTTTGTATACTGATTTTTTTCCTTTTCTTATGTCATTAGTCATTGATTATAAACTTGTAGCCTTAATATTTAATATGATATTACAAAGGATGGAAGAAAGAAAGAAAACACACAAACATGATTGTGCATTTAAGTTGTCAGCACACATCTGCTTTGGTTCAAATGCACTGCATATCTTCCTTCAGTCAGCCAACAAAACAGCAATGGAAAAGAATAACATACTGTTGGTAAAGCAGTTGCATCAAATTGATTTTCTGCAATATAGCATGATAATCCATACTGACAGCTCTGGATAGTACCAGCGCATTTCTTGCTGGACTTGGTAATGCAAAGAACACAGTAAACAGCTTCAATTTTTTTTCAAAAATAAATAATTGACTATTAAAACCCTATCAGTCTTAAATAAGGACATCAGTAAGCACCACTGGCATAATGGATAAGGCACTGTTCTCCTAAGCCAGTGGTTGTGGGTTTAAGTCCCGTCTGAGTTGGAAGTCATTACAGCAAGTGTCTCATCACTAGAGTTTATATTTTATCCTTGCTTCAACTGCAAAACAGTCTTGCAGTGTTTAGCTAGTAAAAAATGACCACAGAAGCTAAAATATGACATTAATTATGATAACATTGTTGTTGTTGTTTTTTAAACCTTTTCTATCACAGTGGACAGCTTATTCAAGTGCCATCTGGTATGCATGTTCCTTTGTTGCTCATCATTCATCACCAAAAATGATTTTCTTTTTCAATTCTTATGACTGTACTGATTGTATTGAATAAAATCCACATCTAGCATAACCAATTAATGCTGCAGAGAGCTCCAGTGGCGCAATTGGTCAGCGCGCGGTACTTATAAGGCAGTATCTGTTGAGCAATGCCGAGGTTGTGAGTTCAAGCCTCACCTGGAGCATCTTTGTATACTGTTTTTTTTCCTTTTCTTATGTCATAAGTCATTGATTATAAACTGCTACCTTAATATTTAATATGATATTACAAAGGATGGAAGAAAGAAAGAAAAAACACAAACATGATTGTGCATTTAAGTTGTCAGCACACATCTGCTTTGGTTCAAATGCACTGCATATCTTCCTTCAGTCAGCCAATAAAACAGCAATGGAAAAGATTAACATACTGTTGGTAAAGCAGTTGCATCAAATTGATTTTCTGCAATATAGCATGATAATCCATACTGACAGCTCTGGATAGTACCAGCACATTTCATGCTGGACTTGGTAATGCAAAGAACACAGTAAACAGCTTCACTTTTTTCCTCAAAAATAAATGACTATTAAAAACCTATCAGTCTTAAATAAGGACATCAGTAAGCACCACTGGCATAATGGATAAGGCACTGTTCTCCTAAGCCAGTGGTTGTGGGTTTAAGTCCCGTATGAGTTGGAAGTCATTACAGCAAGTGTCTCATCACTAGAGTTTATATTTTATCCTTGCTTCAACTGTAAAACAGTCTTGCAGTGTTTAACTTGTAAAAAATGACCACGGAAGCTAAAATATGACATTAATTATGATAACATTGTTGTTGTTGTTGTTTTTTAAACCTTTTCTATCACTGTGGACAGCTTATTCAAGTGCCATCTGGCATGCATGTTCCTTTGTTGCTCATCATTCATCACCAAAAATTATTTTCTTTTTCAATTCTTATGACTGTACTGATTGTATTGAATAAAATCCACATCTAGCATAACCAATTAATGCTGCAAAGTGCTCCAGTGGCACAATTGGTCAGCGCGCGGTACTTATAAAACAGTATCTGTTGAGCAATGCCGAGGTTGTGAGTTCAAGCCTCACCTGGAGCAGCTTTGTATAATGTTTTTTTTTTCCTTTTTTTTATGTCATTAGTCATTGATTATAAACTGCTACCTTAATATTTAATATGATATTACAAAGGATGGAAGAAAGAAAGAAAGAAAGAAAGAAAGAAAGAAAGAAAGAAAGAAAGAAAGAAAGAAAGAATGAAAGAAAAAACACAAACACGATTGTGCATTTAAGTTGTCAGCACACATCTGCTTTGGTTCAAATGCACGGCATATCTTCCTTCAGTCAGCCAACAAAACAGCAATGGAAAAGATTAACATACTGTTGGTAAAGCAGTTGCATCAAATTGATTTTCTGCAATATAGCATGATAATCCATACTTACAGCTCTGGATAGTACCAGCACATTTCTTGCTGGACTTGGTAATGCAAAGAACACAGTAAACAGCTTCACTTTTTTTCAAAAATAAATAATTGACTATTAAAAACCTAACAGTCTTAAATAAGGACATCAGTAAGCACCACTGGCATAATGGATAAGGCACTGTTCTCCTAAGCCAGTGGTTGTGGGTTTAAGTCCCGTCTGAGTTGGAAGTCATTACAGCAAGTGTCTCATCACTAGAGTTGATATTTTATCCTTGCATCAACTGTAAAACAGTCTTGCAGTGTTTAGCTTGTAAAAAATGACCACAGAAGCTAAAATATGACATTAATTAGGATAACATTGTTGTTGTTGTTGTTTTTTAAACCTTTTCTATCACAGTGGACAGCTTATTCAAGTGCCATCTGGCATGCATGTTCCTTTGTTGCTCATCATTCATCACCAAAAATGATTTTCTTTTTCAATTCTTATGACTGTACTGATTGTATTGAATAAAATCCACATCTAGCATAACCAATTAATGCTGCAAAGTGCTCCAGTGGCACAATTGGTCAGCGCGCGGTACTTATAAGACAGTATCTGTTGAGCAATGCTGAGGTTGTGAGTTCAAGCCTCACTTGGAGCAGCTTTGTATAATAGTTTTTTTCCTTTTTTTATGTCATTAGTCATTGATTATAAACTGCTACCTTAATATTTAATATGATATTACAAAGGATGGAAGAAAGAAAGAAAAAACACAAACATGATTGTGCATTTAAGTTGTCAGCACACATCTGCTTTGGTTCAAATGCACTGCATATCTTCCTTCAGTCAGCCAACAAAACAGCAATGGAAAAGATTAACATACTGTTGGTAAAGCAGTTGCATCAAATTGATTTTCTGCAATATAGCATGATAATCCATACTGACAGCTCTGGATAGTACCAGCACATTTCTTGCTGGACTTGGTAATGCAAAGAACACAGTCAACAGCTTCACTTTTTCCTCAAAAATAAATAATTGACTATTAAAAACCTAACAGTCTTAAATAAGAACATCAGTAAGCACCACTGGCATAATGGATAAGTCACTGCCCTCCTAAGCCAGGGGTTCCAAGTCCCATATGGGGTGGAAGTCATTACAGCAAGTGTCTCATCACTAGAATTGATATTTTATCCTTGCTTCGACTGTAAAACAGTCTTGCAGTGTTTAGCTTGCAAAAAATGACCACAGAAGCTAAAATATGACATTTATTATGATAACATTGTTGTTGTTTTTTTAAACATTTTCTATCACCGTGGACATCTTATTTAAGTACCATCTGGCATGCATGTTCCTTTGTTGCTCATCATTCATCACCAAAAATGATTTTCTTTTTAAATTCTTATGACTGTACTGATTGCATTGAATAAAATCCACATCTAGCATAACAAATCAATGTTGCAAAGCGCTCCAGTGGCGCAGTTGGTCATCACGTGGTACTTATAAGACAGTATCTGTTGAGTAATGCCAAGGTTGTGAGTTCAAGCCTCACCTGGAGCATCTTTGTATACTGTTTTTTTTCCTTTTCTTATGTCATTAGGCATTGATTATAAACTTGTAGCCTTAATATTTAATATGATATTACAAAGGATGGAAGAAAGAAAGAAAACACACAAACATGATTGTGCATTTAAGTTGTCAGCACACATCTGCTTTGATTCAAATGCATTGCATATCTTCCTTCAGTCAGCTAACAAAACAGCAATGGAAAAGAATAACATACTGTTGGTAAAGCAGTTGCATCAAATTGATTTTCTGCAATATAGCATGATAATCCATACTGACAGCTCTGGATAGTACCAGCACATTTCTTGCTGGACTTGGTAATGCAAAGAACACAGTAAACAGCTTCAATTTTTTTTCAAAAATAAATAATTGACTATTAAAACCCTATCAGTCTTAAATAAGGACATCAGTAAGCACCATGTGCATAATGGATAAGGCACTGTTCTCCTAAGCCAGTGGTTGTGGGTTTAAGTCCCGTCTGAGTTGGAAGTCATTACAGCAAGTGTCTCATCACTAGAGTTGATATTTTATCCTTGCTTCAACTGTAAAACAGTCTTGCAGTGTTTAGCTTGTAAAAAATGACCACAGAAGCTAAAATATGACATTAATTATGATAACATTGTTGTTTTTGTTTTTTAAACCTTTTCTATCACAGTGGACAGCTTATTCAAGTGCCATCTGGCATGCATGTTCCTTTGTTGCTCATCATTCATCACCAAAAATGATTTTCTTTTTCAATTCTTATGACTGTACTGATTGTATTGAATAAAATCCACATCTAGCATAACCAATTAATGCTGCAAAGTGCTCCAGTGGCGCAATTGGTCAGCGCGCGAAACTTATAAGACAGTATCTGTTGAGCAATGCCAAGGTTGTGAGGTCAAGCCTCACCTGGAGCATCTTTGTATACTATTTTTTTTCCTTTTCTTATGTCACTAGTCATTGAATATAAACTGCTACCTTAATATTTAATATGATATTACAAAGGATGGAAGAAAGAAAGAAAAAACACAAACATGATTGTGCATTTAAGTTGTCAGCACACATCTGCTTTGGTTCAAATGCACTGCATATCTTCCTTCAGTCAGCCAACAAAACAGCAATGGAAAAGATTAACATACTGTTGGTAAAGCAGTTGCATCAAATTGATTTTCTGCAATATAGCATGATAATCCATACTGACAGCTCTGGATAGTACCAGCACATTTCTTGCTGGACTTGGTAATGCAAAGAACACAGTAAACAGCTTCACTTTTTTCAAAAATAAATAATTGACTATTAAAAACCTATCAGTCTTAAATAAGGACATCAGTAAGCACCACTGGCATAATGGATAAGGCACTGTACTCCTAAGCCAGTGGTTGTGGGTTTAAGTCCCGTCTGAGTTGGAAGTCATTACAGCAAGTGTCTCATCACTAGAGTTGATATTTTATCCTTGCTTCAACTGTAAAACAGTCTTGCAGTGTTTAGCTTGTAAAAAATGACCACAGAAGCTAAAATATGACATTAATTATGATAACATTGTTGTTTTTGTTGTTGTTTTTTAAACCTTTTCTATCACTGTGGACAGCTTATTCAAGTGCCATCTGGCATGCATGTTCCTTTGTTGCTCATCATTCATCACCAAAAATGATTTTCTTTTTCAATTCTTATGACTGTACTGATTGTATTGAATAAAATCCACATCTAGCATAACCAATTAATGCTGCAAAGTGCTCCAGTGGCGCAATTGGTCAGCGCGCGGTATTTATAAGACAGTATCTGTTGAGCAATGCCGAGGTTGTGAGTTCAAGCCTCACCTGGAGCATCTTTGTATACTGTTTTTTTTTCCTTTTCTTAAGTCATTAGTCATTGATTATAAACTGCTACCTTAATATTTAATATGATATTACAAAGGATGGAAGAAAGAAAGAAAAAACACAAACATGATTGTGCATTTAAGTTGTCAGCACACATCTGCTTTGGTTCAAATGCACTGCATATCTTCCTTCAGTCAGCCAACAAAACAGCAATGGAAAAGATTAACATACTGTTGGTAAAGCAGTTGCATCAAATTGATTTTCTGCAATATAGCATGATAATCCATACTGACAGCTCTGGATAGTACCAGCACATTTCTTGCTGGACTTGGTAATGCAAAGAACACAGTCAACAGCTTCACTTTTTCCTCAAAAATAAATAATTGACTATTAAAAACCTAACAGTCTTAAATAAGAACATCAGTAAGCACCACTGGCATAATGGATAAGTCACTGCCCTCCTAAGACAGGGGGTCCAAGTTCCATATGGGGTGGAAGTCATTACAGCAAGTGTCTCATCAATAGAATTGATATTTTATCCTTGCTTCGACTGTAAAACAGTCTTGCAGTGTTTAGCTTGCAAAAAATGACCACAGAAGCTAAAATATGACATTTATTATGATAACATTGTTGTTGTTTTTTTTAAACATTTTCTATCACCGTGGACATCTTATTTAAGTACCATCTGGCATGCATGTTCCTTTGTTGCTCATCGTTCATCACCAAAAATTATTTTCTTTTTCAATTCTTATGACTGTACTGATTGCATTGAATAAAATCCACATCTAGCATAACCAATCAATGTTGCAAAGTGCTCCAGTGGCGCAGTTGGTCAGCACGCGGTACTTATAAGACAGTATCTGTTGAGCAATGCCAAGGTTGTGAGTTCAAGCCTCACCTGGAGCATCTTTGTAAACTGTTTTTTTTTCCTTTTCTTATGTCATTAGTCATTGATTATAAACTTGTAGCCTTAATATTTAATATGATATTACAAAGGATGGAAGAAAGAAAGAAAACACACAAACATGATTGTGCATTTAAGTTGTCAGCACACATCTGACTTGATTCAAATGCACTGCATATCTTCCTTCAGTCAGCCAACAAAACAGCAATGGAAAAGAATAACATACTGTTGGTAAAGCAGCTGCATCAAATTGATTTTCTGCAATATAGCATGATAATCCATACTGACAGCTCTGGATAGTACCAGCACATTTCTTGCTGGACTTGGTAATGCAAAGAACACAGTAAACAGCTTCAATTTTGTTTCAAAAATAAATAATTGACTATTAAAACCCTATCAGTCTTAAATAAGGACATCAGTAAGCACCACTGGCATAATGAATAAGGCACTGTTCTCCTAAGCCAGTGGTTGTGGGTTTAAGTCCCGTCTGAGTTGGAAGTCATTACAGCAAGTGTCTCATCACTAGAGTTTATATTTTATCCTTGCTTCAACTGTAAAACAGTCCTGCAGTGTTTAGCTTGTAAAAAATGACCACAGAAGCTAAAATATGACATTAATTATGATAACATTGTTGTTGTTGTTTTTTAAACCTTTTCTATCACAGTGGACAGCTTATTCAAGTGCCATCTGGCATGCATGTTCCTTTGTTGCTCATCATTCATCACCAAAAATGATTTTCTTTTTCAATTCTTATGACTGTACTGATTGTATTGAATAAAATCCACATCTAGCATAACCAATTAATGCTGCAAAGTGCTCCAGTGGCGCAATTGGTCAGCGCGCGAAACTTATAAGACAGTATCTGTTGAGCAATGCCAAGGTTGTGAGGTCAAGCCTCACCTGGAGCATCTTTGTATACTATTTTTTTTCCTTTTCTTATGTCATTAGTCATTGAATATAAAGTGCTACCTTAATATTTAATATGATATTACAAAGGATGGAAGAAAGAAAGAAAAAACACAAACATGATTGTGCATTTAAGTTGTCAGCACACATCTGCTTTGGTTCAAATGCACTGCATATCTTCCTTCAGTCAGCTAACAAAACAGCAATGGAAAAGATTAACATACTGTTGGTAAAGCAGTTGCATCAAATTGATTTTCTGCAATATAGCATGATAATCCATACTGACAGCTCTGGATAGTACCAGCACATTTCTTGCTGGACTTGGTAATGCAAAGAACACAGTAAACAGCTTCACTTTTTTCAAAAATAAATAATTGACTATTAAAAACCTATCAGTCTTAAATAAGGACATCAGTAAGCACCACTGGCATAATGGATAAGGCACTGTACTCCTAAGCCAGTGGTTGTGGGTTTAAGTCCCGTCTGAGTTGGAAGTCATTACAGCAAGTGTCTCATCACTAGAGTTGATATTTTATCCTTGCTTCAACTGTAAAACAGTCTTGCAGTGTTTAGCTTGTAAAAAATGACCACAGAAGCTAAAATATGACATTAATTATGATAACATTGTTGTTTTTGTTGTTGTTTTTTAAACCTTTTCTATCACTGTGGACAGCTTATTCAAGTGCCATTTGGCATGCATGTTCCTTTGTTGCTCATCATTCATCACCAAAAATGATTTTCTTTTTCAATTCTTATGACTGTACTGATTGTATTGAATAAAATCCACATCTAGCATAACCAATTAATGCTGCAAAGTGCTCCAGTGGCGCAATTGGTCAGCGCGCGGTATTTATAATACAGTATCTGTTGAGCAATGCCGAGGTTGTGAGTTCAAGCCTCACCTGAAGCATCTTTGTATACTGTTTTTTTTTCCTTTTCTTAAGTCATTAGTCATTGATTATAAACTGCTACCTTAATATTTAATATGATATTACAAAGGATGGAAGAAAGAAAGAAAAAACACAAACATGATTGTGCATTTAAGTTGTCAGCACACATCTGCTTTGGTTCAAATGCACTGCATATCTTCCTTCAGTCAGCCAACAAAACAGCAATGGAAAAGATTAACATACTGTTGGTAAAGCAGTTGCATCAAATTGATTTTCTGCAATATAGCATGATAATCCATACTGACAGCTCTGGATAGTACCAGCACATTTCTTGCTGGACTTGGTAATGCAAAGAACACAGTCAACAGCTTCACTTTTTCCTCAAAAATAAATAATTGACTATTAAAAACCTAACAGTCTTAAATAAGAACATCAGTAAGCACCACTGGCATAATGGATAAGTCACTGCCCTCCTAAGCCAGGGGTTCCAAGTCCCATATGGGGTGGAAGTCATTACAGCAAGTGTCTCATCACTAGAATTGATATTTTATCCTTGCTTCGACTGTAAAACAGTCTTGCAGTGTTTAGCTTGCAAAAAATGACCACAGAAGCTAAAATATGACATTTATTATGATAACATTGTTGTTGTTTTTTTAAACATTTTCTATCACCGTGGACATCTTATTTAAGTACCATCTGGCATGCATGTTCCTTTGTTGCTCATCATTCATCACCAAAAATGATTTTCTTTTTAAATTCTTATGACTGTACTGATTGCATTGAATAAAATCCACATCTAGCATAACAAATCAATGTTGCAAAGCGCTCCAGTGGCGCAGTTGGTCATCACGTGGTACTTATAATGACAGTATCTGTTGAGTAATGCCAAGGTTGTGAGTTCAAGCCTCACCTGGAGCATCTTTGTATACTGTTTTTTTTTCCTTTTCTTATGTCATTAGGCATTGATTATAAACTTGTAGCCTTAATATTTAATATGATATTACAAAGGATGGAAGAAAGAAAGAAAACACACAAACATGATTGTGCATTTAAGTTGTCAGCACACATCTGCTTTGATTCAAATGCATTGCATATCTTCCTTCAGTCAGCTAACAAAACAGCAATGGAAAAGAATAACATACTGTTGGTAAAGCAGTTGCATCAAATTGATTTTCTGCAATATAGCATGATAATCCATACTGACAGCTCTGGATAGTACCAGCACATTTCTTGCTGGACTTGGTAATGCAAAGAACACAGTAAACAGCTTCAATTTTTTTTCAAAAATAAATAATTGACTATTAAAACCCTATCAGTCTTAAATAAGGACATCAGTAAGCACCATGTGCATAATGGATAAGGCACTGTTCTCCTAAGCCAGTGGTTGTGGGTTTAAGTCCCGTCTGAGTTGGAAGTCATTACAGCAAGTGTCTCATCACTAGAGTTGATATTTTATCCTTGCTTCAACTGTAAAACAGTCTTGCAGTGTTTAGCTTGTAAAAAATGACCACAGAAGCTAAAATATGACATTAATTATGATAACATTGTTGTTTTTGTTTTTTAAACCTTTTCTATCACAGTGGACAGCTTATTCAAGTGCCATCTGGCATGCATGTTCCTTTGTTGCTCATCATTCATCACCAAAAATGATTTTCTTTTTCAATTCTTATGACTGTACTGATTGTATTGAATAAAATCCACATCTAGCATAACCAATTAATGCTGCAAAGTGCTCCAGTGGCGCAATTGGTCAGCACGCGAAACTTATAAGACAGTATCTGTTGAGCAATGCCAAGGTTGTGAGGTCAAGCCTCACCTGGAGCATCTTTGTATACTATTTTTTTTCCTTTTCTTATGTCATTAGTCATTGAATATAAACTGCTACCTTAATATTTAATATGATATTACAAAGGATGGAAGAAAGAAAGAAAAAACACAAACATGATTGTGCATTTAAGTTGTCAGCACACATCTGCTTTGGTTCAAATGCACTGCATATCTTCCTTCAGTCAGCCAACAAAACAGCAATGGAAAAGATTAACATACTGTTGGTAAAGCAGTTGCATCAAATTGATTTTCTGCAATATAGCATGATAATCCATACTGACAGCTCTGGATAGTACCAGCACATTTCTTGCTGGACTTGGTAATGCAAAGAACACAGTAAACAGCTTCACTTTTTTCAAAAATAAATAATTGACTATTAAAAACCTATCAGTCTTAAATAAGGACATCAGTAAGCACCACTGGCATAATGGATAAGGCACTGTACTCCTAAGCCAGTGGTTGTGGGTTTAAGTCCCGTCTGAGTTGGAAGTCATTACAGCAAGTGTCTCATCACTAGAGTTGATATTTTATCCTTGCTTCAACTGTAAAACAGTCTTGCAGTGTTTAGCTTGTAAAAAATGACCACAGAAGCTAAAATATGACATTAATTATGATAACATTGTTGTTTTTGTTGTTGTTTTTTAAACCTTTTCTATCACTGTGGACAGCTTATTCAAGTGCCATCTGGCATGCATGTTCCTTTGTTGCTCATCATTCATCACCAAAAATGATTTTCTTTTTCAATTCTTATGACTGTACTGATTGTATTGAATAAAATCCACATCTAGCATAACCAATTAATGCTGCAAAGTGCTCCAGTGGCGCAATTGGTCAGCGCGCGGTATTTATAAGACAGTATCTGTTGAGCAATGCCGAGGTTGTGAGTTCAAGCCTCACCTGGAGCATCTTTGTATACTGTTTTTTTTTCCTTTTCTTAAGTCATTAGTCATTGATTATAAACTGCTACCTTAATATTTAATATGATATTACAAAGGATGGAAGAAAGAAAGAAAAAACACAAACATGATTGTGCATTTAAGTTGTCAGCACACATCTGCTTTGGTTCAAATGCACTGCATATCTTCCTTCAGTCAGCCAACAAAACAGCAATGGAAAAGATTAACATACTGTTGGTAAAGCAGTTGCATCAAATTGATTTTCTGCAATATAGCATGATAATCCATACTGACAGCTCTGGATAGTACCAGCACATTTCTTGCTGGACTTGGTAATGCAAAGAACACAGTCAACAGCTTCACTTTTTCCTCAAAAATAAATAATTGACTATTAAAAACCTAACAGTCTTAAATAAGAACATCAGTAAGCACCACTGGCATAATGGATAAGTCACTGCCCTCCTAAGACAGGGGGTCCAAGTTCCATATGGGGTGGAAGTCATTACAGCAAGTGTCTCATCACTAGAATTGATATTTTATCCTTGCTTCGACTGTAAAACAGTCTTGCAGTGTTTAGCTTGCAAAAAATGACCACAGAAGCTAAAATATGACATTTATTATGATAACATTGTTGTTGTTTTTTTTAAACATTTTCTATCACCGTGGACATCTTATTTAAGTACCATCTGGCATGCATGTTCCTTTGTTGCTCATCGTTCATCACCAAAAATTATTTTCTTTTTCAATTCTTATGACTGTACTGATTGCATTGAATAAAATCCACATCTAGCATAACCAATCAATGTTGCAAAGTGCTCCAGTGGCGCAGTTGGTCAGCACGCGGTACTTATAAGACAGTATCTGTTGAGCAATGCCAAGGTTGTGAGTTCAAGCCTCACCTGGAGCATCTTTGTAAACTGTTTTTTTTTCCTTTTCTTATGTCATTAGTCATTGATTATAAACTTGTAGCCTTAATATTTAATATGATATTACAAAGGATGGAAGAAAGAAAGAAAACACACAAACATGATTGTGCATTTAAGTTGTCAGCACACATCTGACTTGATTCAAATGCACTGCATATCTTCCTTCAGTCAGCCAACAAAACAGCAATGGAAAAGAATAACATACTGTTGGTAAAGCAGCTGCATCAAATTGATTTTCTGCAATATAGCATGATAATCCATACTGACAGCTCTGGATAGTACCAGCACATTTCTTGCTGGACTTGGTAATGCAAAGAACACAGTAAACAGCTTCAATTTTGTTTCAAAAATAAATAATTGACTATTAAAACCCTATCAGTCTTAAATAAGGACATCAGTAAGCACCACTGGCATAATGAATAAGGCACTGTTCTCCTAAGCCAGTGGTTGTGGGTTTAAGTCCCGTCTGAGTTGGAAGTCATTACAGCAAGTGTCTCATCACTAGAGTTTATATTTTATCCTTGCTTCAACTGTAAAACAGTCCTGCAGTGTTTAGCTTGTAAAAAATGACCACAGAAGCTAAAATATGACATTAATTATGATAACATTGTTGTTGTTGTTTTTTAAACCTTTTCTATCACAGTGGACAGCTTATTCAAGTGCCATCTGGCATGCATGTTCCTTTGTTGCTCATCATTCATCACCAAAAATGATTTTCTTTTTCAATTCTTATGACTGTACTGATTGTATTGAATAAAATCCACATCTAGCATAACCAATTAATGCTGCAAAGTGCTCCAGTGGCGCAATTGGTCAGCGCGCGAAACTTATAAGACAGTATCTGTTGAGCAATGCCAAGGTTGTGAGGTCAAGCCTCACCTGGAGCATCTTTGTATACTATTTTTTTTCCTTTTCTTATGTCATTAGTCATTGAATATAAAGTGCTACCTTAATATTTAATATGATATTACAAAGGATGGAAGAAAGAAAGAAAAAACACAAACATGATTGTGCATTTAAGTTGTCAGCACACATCTGCTTTGGTTCAAATGCACTGCATATCTTCCTTCAGTCAGCTAACAAAACAGCAATGGAAAAGATTAACATACTGTTGGTAAAGCAGTTGCATCAAATTGATTTTCTGCAATATAGCATGATAATCCATACTGACAGCTCTGGATAGTACCAGCACATTTCTTGCTGGACTTGGTAATGCAAAGAACACAGTAAACAGCTTCACTTTTTTCAAAAATAAATAATTGACTATTAAAAACCTATCAGTCTTAAATAAGGACATCAGTAAGCACCACTGGCATAATGGATAAGGCACTGTACTCCTAAGCCAGTGGTTGTGGGTTTAGGTCCCGTCTGAGTTGGAAGTCATTACAGCAAGTGTCTCATCACTAGAGTTGATATTTTATCCTTGCTTCAACTGTAAAACAGTCTTGCAGTGTTTAGCTTGTAAAAAATGACCACAGAAGCTAAAATATGACATTAATTATGATAACATTGTTGTTTTTGTTGTTGTTTTTTAAACCTTTTCTATCACTGTGGACAGCTTATTCAAGTGCCATTTGGCATGCATGTTCCTTTGTTGCTCATCATTCATCACCAAAAATGATTTTCTTTTTCAATTCTTATGACTGTACTGATTGTATTGAATAAAATCCACATCTAGCATAACCAATTAATGCTGCAAAGTGCTCCAGTGGCGCAATTGGTCAGCGCGCGGTATTTATAATACAGTATCTGTTGAGCAATGCCGAGGTTGTGAGTTCAAGCCTCACCTGAAGCATATTTGTATACTGTTTTTTTTTCCTTTTCTTAAGTCATTAGTCATTGATTATAAACTGCTACCTTAATATTTAATATGATATTACAAAGGATGGAAGAAAGAAAGAAAAAACACAAACATGATTGTGCATTTAAGTTGTCAGCACACATCTGCTTTGGTTCAAATGCACTGCATATCTTCCTTCAGTCAGCCAACAAAACAGCAATGGAAAAGATTAACATACTGTTGGTAAAGCAGTTGCATCAAATTGATTTTCTGCAATATAGCATGATAATCCATACTGACAGCTCTGGATAGTACCAGCACATTTCTTGCTGGACTTGGTAATGCAAAGAACACAGTCAACAGCTTCACTTTTTCCTCAAAAATAAATAATTGACTATTAAAAACCTAACAGTCTTAAATAAGAACATCAGTAAGCACCACTGGCATAATGGTTAAGTCACTGCCCTCCTAAGACAGGGGGTCCAAGTTCCATATGGGGTGGAAGTCATTACAGCAAGTGTCTCATCACTAGAATTGATATTTTATCCTTGCTTCGACTGTAAAACAGTCTTGCAGTGTTTAGCTTGCAAAAAATGACCACAGAAGCTAAAATATGACATTTATTATGATAACATTGTTGTTGTTTTTTTTAAACATTTTCTATCACCGTGGACATCTTATTTAAGTACCATCTGGCATGCATGTTCCTTTGATGCTCATCATTCATCACCAAAAATGATTTTCTTTTTCAATTCTTATGACTGTACTGATTGCATTGAATAAAATCCACATCTAGCATAACCAATCAATGTTGCAAAGTGCTCCAGTGGCGCAGTTGGTCAGCACGCGGTACTTATAAGACAGTATCTGTTGAGCAATGCCAAGGTTGTGAGTTCAAGCCTCACCTGGAGCATCTTTGTATACTGTTTTTTTTCCTTTTCTTATGTCATTAGTCATTGATTATAAACTTGTAGCCTTAATATTTAATATGATATTACAAAGGATGGAAGAAAGAAAGAAAACACACAAACATGATTGTGCATTTAAGTTGTCAGCACACATCTGCCTTGATTCAAATGCACTGCATATCTTCCTTCAGTCAGCCAACAAAACAGCAATGGAAAAGAATAACATACTGTTGGTAAAGCAGTTGCATCAAATTGATTTTCTGCAATATAGCATGATAATCCATACTGACAGCTCTGGATAGTACCAGCACATTTCTTGCTGGACTTGGTAATGCAAAGAACACAGTAAACAGCTTCAATTTTTTTTCAAAAATAAATAATTGACTATTAAAACCCTATCAGTCTTAAATAAGGACATCAGTAAGCACCACTGGCATAATGAATAAGGCACTGTTCTCCTAAGCCAGTGGTTGTGGGTTTAAGTCCCGTCTGAGTTGGAAGTCATTACAGCAAGTGTCTCATCACTAGAGTTTATATTTTATCCTTGCTTCAACTGTAAAACAGTCCTGCAGTGTTTAGCTTGTAAAAAATGACCACACAAGCTAAAATATGACATTAATTATGATAACATTGTTGTTGTTGTTTTTTAAACCTTTTCTATCACAGTGGACAGCTTATTCAAGTGCCATCTGGCATGCATGTTCCTTTGTTGCTCATCATTCATCACCAAAAATGATTTTCTTTTTCAATTCTTATGACTGTACTGATTGTATTGAATAAAATCCACATCTAGCATAACCAATTAATGCTAGAAAGTGCTCCAGTGGCGCAATTGGTCAGCGCGCGGTACTTATAATACAGTATCTGTTGAGCAATGCCGAGGTTGTGAGTTCAAGCCTCACCTGGAGCAGCTTTGTATAATGTTTTTTTTCCTTTTTTTATGTTATTAGTCATTGATTATAAACTGCTACCTTAATATTTAATATGATATTACAAAGGATGGAAGAAAGAAAGAAAGAAAGAAAGAAAGAAAGAAAGAAAAAACACAAACATGATTGTGCATTTAAGTTGTCAGCACACATCTGCTTTGGTTCAAATGCATTGCATATCTTCCTTCAGTCAGCCAACAAAACAGCAATGGAAAAGATTAACATACTGTTGGTAAAGCAGTTGCATCAAATTGATTTTCTGCAATATAGCATGATAATCCATACTGACAGCTCTGGATAGTACCAGCACATTTCTTGCTGGACTTGGTAATGCAAAGAACACAGTAAACAGCTTCACTTTTTTTCAAAAATAAATAATTGACTATTAAAAACCTATCAGTCTTAAATAAGTACATCAGTAAGCACCACTGGCATAACGGATAAGGCACTGTTCTCCTAAGCCAGTGGTTGTGGGTTTAAGTCCCGTCTGAGTTGGAAGTCATTACAGCAAGTGTCTCATCACTAGAGTTGATATTTTATCCTTGCTTCAACTGTAAAACAGTCTTGCAGTGTTTAGCTTGTAAAAAATGACCACAGAAGCTAAAATATGACATTTATTATGATAACATTGTTGTTGTTGTTTTTTAAACCTTTTCTATCACCGTGGACAGCTTATTCAAGTGCCATCTGGCATGCATGTTCCTTTGTTGCTCATCATTCATCACCAAAAATGATTTTCTTTTTCAATTCTTACGAATGTACTGATTGTATTGAATAAAATCCACATCTAGCATAACCAATTAATGCTGCAAAGTGCTCCAGTGGCGCAATTGGTCAGCACGTGAAACTTATAAGACAGTATCTGTTAAGCAATGCCAAGGTTGTGAGGTCAAGCCTCACCTGGAGCATCTTTGTATACTGTTTTTTTTCCTTTTCTTATGTCATTAGTCATTGATTATAAACTGCTACCTTAATATTTAATATGATATTACAAAGGATGGAAGAAAGAAAGAAAAAACACAAACATGATTGTGCATTTAAGTTGTCAGCACACATCTGCTTTGGTTCAAATGCACTGCATATCTTCCTTCAGTCAGCTAACAAAACAGCAATGGAAAAGATTAACATACTGTTGGTAAAGCAGTTGCATCAAATTGATTTTCTGCAATATAGCATGATAATCTATACTGACAGCTCTGGATAGTACCAGCACATTTCTTGCTGGACTTGGTAATGCAAAGAACACAGTAAACAGCTTCAATTTTTTCCCAAAAATAAATAATTGACTATTAAAAACCTATCAGTCTTAAATAAGGACATCAGTAAGCACCACTGGCATAATGGATAAGGCACTGTTCTCCTAAGCCAGTGGTTGTGGGTTTAAGTCCCGTATGAGTTGGAAGTCATTACAGCAAGTGTCTCATCACTAGAGTTTATATTTTATCCTTGCTTCAACTGTAAAACAGTCTTGCAGTGTTTAACTTGTAAAAAATGACCACGGAAGCTAAAATATGACATTAATTATGATAACATTGTTGTTGTTGTTGTTTTTTAAACCTTTTCTATCACAGTGGACAGCTTATTCAAGTGCCATCTGGCATGCATGTTCCTTTGTTGCTCATCATTCATCACCAAAAATTATTTTCTTTTTCAATTCTTATGACTGTACTGATTGTATTGAATAAAATACACATCTAGAATAACCAATTAATGCTGCAAAGTGCTCCAGTGGCGCAATTGGTCAGCGCGCGGTACTTATAAAACAGTATCTGTTGAGCAATGCCGAGGTTGTGAGTTCAAGCCTCACCTGGAGCAGCTTTGTATAATGTTTTTTTTTCCTTTTTTTTATGTCATTAGTCATTGATTATAAACTGCTACCTTAATATTTAATATGATATTACAAAGGATGGAAGAAAGAAAGAAAGAAAGAAAGAAAGAAAGAAAGAAAGAAAGAAAGAATGAAAGAAAGAAAAAACACAAACATGATTGTGCATTTAAGTTGTCAGCACACATCTGCTTTGGTTCAAATGCATTGCATATCTTCCTTCAGTCAGCCAACAAAACAGCAATGGAAAAGATTAACATACTGTTGGTAAAGCAGTTGCATCAAATTGATTTTCTGCAATATAGCATGATAATCCATACTGACAGCTCTGGATAGTACCAGCACATTTCTTGCTGGACTTGGTAATGCAAAGAACACAGTAAACAGCTTCACTTTTTCATCAAAAATAAATAATTGACTATTAAAAACCTAACAGTCTTAAATTAGGACATCAGTGAGCACCACTGGCACAATGGATAAGGCACTGTACTCCTAAGCCAGTGGTTGTGGGTTTAAGTCCCAT
>NW_026969472.1:0-39198 GCF_028390025.1 Pseudophryne corroboree
TTAATTCATCTGATTCAGGAAAAACTATAGGTAGTTTTTTCACACCCCACATGATACCCTGTTTTGTGGTACCTGTAGTATCAGCAATATGTAACGCCTCCTTCATTGCCAAAATCATATAACGTGTGGCCCTACTGGAAAATACGGTTGATTCGTCACCGTCGCCACTGGAATCAGTGCCTGTGTCTGGGTCTGTGTCGACCGACTGAGGCAAAGGGCGTTTTACAGCCCCTGACGGTGTTTGAGGCGCCTGGGCAGGCACTAATTGATTGTCCGGCCGTCTCATGTCGTCAAACGACTGCTTTAGCGTGTTGACACTATCCCGTAATTCCATAAATAAAGGCATCCATTCTGGTGTCGACCCCCTAGGAGGTGACATCCCCATATTTGGCAATTGCTCCGCCTCCACACCAATATCGTCCTCATACATGTCGACACACACGTACCGACACACAGCAGACACACAGGGAATGCTCTTAACGAAGACAGGACCCCACTAGCCCTTTGGGGAGACAGAGGGAGAGTATGCCAGCACACACCAAAAGCGCTATATATGACAGGGATAGCCTTATAATAAGTGCTCCCTGTATAGCTGCTTTAATAATATAGTTTTGCCACAATTTTGCCCCCCCCTCTCTTGTTTTACCCTGTTTCTGTAGTGCAGTGCAGGGGAGAGCCTGGGAGCCTTCCTGACCAGCGGAGCTGTGTGAGGAAAATGGCGCTGTGTGCTGAGGAGATAGGCCCCGCCCCTTTTTCGGCGGGCTCGTCTCCCGCTCTTTAGTGGATTCTGGCAGGGGTTAAATATCTCCATATAGCCCCCGGAGGCTATATGTGAGGTATTTTTAGCCAAAAAAGGTTTTCATTTGCCTCCCAGGGCGCCCCCCTCCCAGCGCCCTGCACCCTCAGTGACTGCCGTGTGAAGTGTGCTGAGAGGAAAATGGCGCACAGCTGCAGTGCTGTGCGCTACCTTAAGAAGACTGAGGAGTCTTCTGCCGCCGATTCTGGACCTCTTCTCGTTTCAGCATCTGCAAGGGGGCCGGCGGCGAGGCTCCGGTGACCATCCAGGCTGTACCTGTGATCGTCCCTCTGGAGCTAATGTCCAGTAGCCAAGAAGCCAATCCATCCTGCACGCAGGTGAGTTCACTTCTTCTCCCCTAAGTCCCTCGTTGCAGTGATCCTGTTGCCAGCAGGACTCACTGTAAAATAAAAAACCTAAGCTAAACTTTTCTAAGCAGCTCTTTAGGAGAGCCACCTAGATTGCACCCTTCTCGGCCGGGCACAAAAATCTAACTGAGGCTTGGAGGCGGGTCATAGGGGGAGGAGCCAGTACACACCACCTGATCGTAAAGCTTTACTTTTTGTGCCCTGTCTCCTGCGGAGCCGCTATTCCCCATGGTCCTTTCAGGAACCCCAGCATCCACTAGGACGATAGAGAAAAAAGTGTTTCTCCCGGAGGAGAAGGCCAAGGAGTTGTCATCTCTAGTCAGAGACCTCCTAAAACAAATACAGGTGTCGATGCATCAATGCACGCGAGTCCTGAGAAAGATGGAAGCTTCTTACGAAGAAATTCCATTCGGCAGGTTCCATGCAAGGATCTCCCAGTGGGATCTGTTGGACAAGTGGTCCGGGTCACATCTTCGGATGCATCGGCTGATAATCCTGTCTCCAAGGGCCAGGGTGTCGCTGTTGTGGTGGCTGCAGAGTGCTCATCTTCTAGAGGGCCGCAGATTCGGCATACAGGACGGGGTCCTGGTGACCACGGATGCCAGCCTTCGAGGCTGGGGGGCAGTCACACAGGGAAGAAACTTCCAAAGACTATGGTCGAGTCAGGAGACTTCCCTACACAGGCAAGACCCCTGCTTCAACACCAGCCGGTGCTGATCCAGTCAGACAACATCACGGCGGTCGCCCATGTAAACCAACAGGGCGGCACAAGAAGCAGGATGGCAGAAGCCACAAGGATTTTCCGATGGGCGGAAAATCATGTGTTAGCACTGTCAGCAGTGTTCATTCCCGGAGTGGACAACTGGGAAGCAGACTTTTTCAGCAGGCACGACCTCCACCCGGGAGAGTGGGGACTTCATCCAGAAGTCTTCCAAATGATTGTACACTTTTGGGAAAGGCCACAGGTGGACATGATGGCGTCCCGCCTCAACAAAAAGCTAAAATTATATTGCGCCAGGTCAAGGGACCCTCAGGCGATAGCTGTGGACGCTCTGGTAGTCGGTGTATGTGTTCCTTCCTCTGCCTCTCATACCCAAGGTACTGAGAATAATAAGAAGGAGAGGAGTAAGAACTATACTTGTGGTTCCGGATTGGCCAAGAAGAGCTTGGTACCCAGAACTTCATGATGTGATCTCAGAGGACCCATGGCCTCTGCCGCTCAGACAGGACCTGCTGCAGCAGGGGCCCTGTCTGTTCCAAGACTTGCCGCGGCTGTGTTTGACGGCATGGCGGTTGAACACCGGATCCTAAAGGGAAAAGGCATTCCGGAGGAAGTCATTCCTACGCTGATTAAGGCTAGGAAAGATGTGACCGCAAAACATTATCACCACATATGGCGAAAATATGTTGCTTGGTGTGAGGCCAGGAAGGCCCCAACAGAGGAATTTCAACTGGGTCAATTTCTGCACTTCCTACAAGCAGGAGTGACTATGGGCCTAAAATTGGTTTCCATTAAGGTCCAGTTTCGGCTCTGTACATTTTCTTCCAAAAAGAACTGGCTTCACTGCCTGATGTTCAGACTTTTGTTAAGGGAGTGCTGCATATTCAGCCCCGTTTGTGCCTCCAGTGGCACCGTGGAATATCAACGTGGTGTTGGATTCCCTGAAGTCGCATTGGTTTGAGCCACTTAATTCCGTAGAGCTAAAATACCTCACGTGGAAAGTGGTCATGCTGTTGGCCTTGGCGTCGGCCAGGCGTGTATCAGAATTGGCGGCTTTGTCATGCAAAAGCCCTTATCTGATTTTTCATATGGATAGTGCGGAATTGAGGACTCCTTCCCAATTCCTTCCTAAGGTGGTATCAGCTTTTCATGTGAACCAACCTATTGTGGTGCCTGCGGCTACTTGGGACTTGGAGGACTCCAAGTTACTGGACGTAGTCAGGGCCCTGAAAATATATGTTTCCAGGACGGCTGAAGTCAGGAAAACTGACTCGCTATTTATCCTGTATCCCCGTATTTATTGTCAAACATCTGTGTTCACTCTTTTTAAATCATAATGACAACAGAAACTACCCAAATGACCCTGATCAAAAGTTTACATATCCCAGTTCTTAATATCGTGTATTGCCCCCTTTAACATCAATGACAGCTTGAAGTCTTTTGTGGTAGTTGTGGATGAGGCTTTTTATTTTCTCAGATGGTAACACTGCCCATTCTTCTTGGCAAAAAGCCTCCAGTTCCTGAAAATACTTGAGCTGTTTTGCATGAACTGCACGTTTGAGATCTCCCCAGAGTGGCTCAATGATATTGAGGTCAGGAGACTGAGATGGCCACTCCAGAACCTTCACTTTATTCTGCTGAAGCCAATGACAGGTCGACTTGGCCCTGTGTTTTGGATCATTGTCATGTTGAAACGTTCAAGTACGTCCCATGCGCAGCTTCCGGGCTGATGAGTGCAAATATTCCTCCAGTATTTTCTGATAACATGCTACATTCATCTTGCCATCAATTATGGCCAAGTTTCCAGTGCCTATGTAGCTCACACATCCCCAAAACATCAGCGATCCACCTCTGTGTTTCACAGTAGGAATGGTGTACCTTTCATCATAGGCCTTTTTGACTCCTCTCCAAATGTAACGTTTATGGTTGTGGCCAAAAAGTTCAATTTTGGTCTCATCACTCCAAATGACTTTGTTCCAGAAGTATTGAGGCTTGTCTCTGTGCTGTTTGGAGTATTGTAAGCGGGATGCTTTGTGGCATTTGTATAGTAATGGCTTTCTTCTGGCGACTCGACCATGCAGCCCATTTTTCTTCAAATGCCTCCTTATTGTGCATCTTGAAACAACCACACCACTTTTTTTCAGAGAGTCCTGTATTTCAGCTGAAGTTATTTGTGGATTTTTCTTTGCATTCCGAACAATTTTCCTGGCAAATTTTTGTTGGTCTACCTGACCGAGATTTGGTTTCCACAGAATACCTCATTTTCCACTTCTTAATTAGAGTTTGAACACTGCTGATTGGCATTCTCAATTGCTTGGATATCTGTTTATATCCCTTTCCTGTTTTATACAGTTCAATTACCTTTTTCCGCAGATACTTTGACAATTCTTTTGCTTTCCCCATGACTCAGAAGCCAGACACGTCAGTGCAGCACTGGATGAAAGATGCAAGGGTCTTTCAGGAGTCCAGAAACTCACTGACCTTTTATACACGCACACTGATTACAAGCAAACAGATCACAGGTGAGGATAGTTACCTTTAGTAGCCATTCAAACCCGTTTGTGTCAACTTGTGTGTATGTTAGCAGGCCAAAATCTCCAGGTTATGTAAACTTTTGATCAGGGTCATTTGGGTAGTTTCTGTTGTCATTATGATTTAAAAAAAAGTAAACACAGATGTTTGACAATAAATGGCTTCACCCAACCACTAACCATGAGTGAAAGAAAAGTTTGTGAGTTATCATTCATATTCTCTGTCAAATGGCCAGAAAATCACAAATTCTGCTAGGGTATGCACACTTATGAGCACAACTGTAGCTCATGCTGAACATTAGGTAGGGCTATATCTGTAACATGTGGCAAAGGTTAAGTTTCTTTTTCCATTAAAGCCACACAATCATGAGAGAAAGAAAGAAATTTTGATTATTAGAATTATTCTCTTCCTCTTCTGGACCATCCCTCTGGTCCTGCATCCATGATGATCTGTCTCTATCTTCTTCTTCTCCTGGACCAACTTCCTGGTCCTCATAATCATCATCTTGCTGATCCATCAATAGGGAAGATAATCTGTTTCTCCCTCCTTTTGAATCTTGAGATTCAACACCTTTATTTATTAAGCTTGAAAAAGGGTTGTTGGGCTGAGGGTAGTACATCTTCTGATGGTCACGTTGTTGCACTTAGCAGTGCTACTTAATACTTGGTCAGCCTTACTGCTGACAGGTGTTTGGTTCTTGCTTGTTGAAGCTTCTCTGTACCTGCATGCGGTACTTGGATGATAAGTTCATGATTCTGCACTATAGCCGTGCTCTTGTCCTCTTTTAGGGCTGCTGCTGCTGCCACTGCTCTGATGCAGGGAGGGTGTTACTTAAGTAATGTTATCAAGCTTGCTTAAGTGGTAGGCCACTGGTCTTTGCCTTAGTCCATATTTCTGAGTGAGGACTCCCATGCATGGCCTCCTTGTCACGATCCGGGTATCTTGACGCCATTACCTGTCGTTTAGGTGCCTTCTGAGACTGGCCCAGCGTTCCAAGTCCGGATCTCATCTGTGTCAACACTCTGCACATCCCTGCTGTGATTCTGAGACACTACCACAGCGGCGCCATGCTTGAATCCAACATGGCGTCTCCTGTCCTCCGCGGCCTCCGCCGCCGTTACTGTGTTTTTGCTGCAGGTTCTCAGTATAGTGTATCTTGCCTGCCGCGGCCTTTGCTGCCCTCCAAGTGTCTCAGCATATAACAGTCATCTGGCGTCTCCTGTCCTCCGCGGCCGGCGCCGCCATTATCACTATGTTTGCACATTTCATTTCAAACCAGTTTTCCCTCCAGGTTCCAGCATGGGTGCAGCCATGTTGGATTTGATCACATGCTCCAATTCCTCCAATCCACCGTTTCTGGAATCTGCATAATTGCCTAGCCAATGCCTGCATAGCAGCAGGTATAAGTATCCTGTGTCTGGGCCAGATAGATGTCAGTACTTTGAATGTCATACCTTGTTCCAGTCTCTCTCTCCTGTGGTTTGTTTCTCCAGGTTCCAGTTCCTGTCTCCAGCATCCACAAAGAGACCTGCACCTGCTTTCCATCTTGCGGTGCAGCCTGACTCTACAGTCTTCCGTGGCTGTCCAAGTTTCCAGCTATCTACAATCTGTTTCCAGCAGCCAGCTTTCAACAGATTTCAGCTTCTACTAAACACCGGTGCTGATCCAGTGGATCCTATCTTACCAGCAGTATCCACTACCACCGGTAATCATCTTTCAGCTATTCTGTTTCTACGCTCCCGAGCATCTCACATCATTCACTCTGTGTTCATCACCTGGCTGGTTCCATCCAGCATCCACTCCGTGACTTTAGTACCTGGCTGATTCCATTCAGCATCCACTCTGTGTTTCATCACCCGGCTGATTCCACTCAACATCCACTCCGTGTTTTACCACCTGGCTGGTTCCATCCAGCTGATACAGCAGCATACTCAAGTTACAGATTCACCTGTTACAACTACTGGCATGTTCCTCGGCTATCTCCACTACTACAACCAGGCCTAGTAAGGTTTTCCATCAAAGGACTTTTACATCTGTTCTATACCTACCAGTGATCTGAGATACCTCCTATGGTTATGTGATCCAGGAACTGTGTTATTTGCCACTGTCTTTGATTTACTTTGAATGCTGCTTGTCATTTCACGGAGTCTGTTAAATAAACTTTTATTTTGAATTTTAAACTGGTTGTCATGGTCACACCTTCGGGTAATCAATCTGCACTTACATGTCCAGGGGTCTGATTAAACCTCCCAGGTTTAACTTCATCTCAGCCCCTACAACTGAGGCTTCCTCCCGTCAGCCTAAACCCTCAGTTGTGACACTTCTTCTATAGTCAGGTAGTCCTAGGGGTGGAGATGAGGCAACTGCTGCTTTCAATTGTTCAATTGCTTTATTCACCTGTTGCTGTGTAGGATGTGGACCCTCCCTTTCGGTGTTGTCATACAATCCATTCTCTGCAGTATCCCACAAGGCCCACCTCTCTCTTTATGATCCATCTATTATCCTACATACTTTTTCTTTCTTTACTTGCCCTACATACTTTTTCTTTCTTTACTTGCCCTACATACTTTTCCCTTCGTCGCTTGCATATATTTTCTTCTGCTGCTGGCATGTAGCCTACCGCTGCTCTGAAAACTTGTTCTAAATCTATCCAACAGGGCCTATATATACATATATATATATATACCATATATACACCACATATTTGTGACAATTACGTAAAAAAAATGCAACAGGATTTCTGCTCATAGCTGGTAACTCATCTACAGCAGACCGCAATTTTCCCACTATTGACTCTGATGGAGGACCTCTATCCTCCATTATAGCCTATGCGCTCCGCCTGATTGACAGGCCAGACGCACAGCCAATCAGGAGAGCGATATGATGTGGCGCTCCTTGATTGGCTGCTGGGTCCTCCAGTGACAGGAGTCACAGGGGGTCCTGGCATTCGGGGAAAGGGGATCCATGTGTAAACCCTGTGGATGCCCGCTTGGAACAAAGAGGACCGATCTACACTGGATTCTAGGTGAGTATATTGTAGTTTTTTGGTTTTTTTTACAGGTACGTACCATAATGGATTCTACATGGACAAAGGGACTGAGGTGCTGAGTGGGACACTAGGGCCCTCATTCCGAGTTGTTCGCTCGCAAGGCGATTATAGCAGAGTTACACACGCTAAGCCGCCGCCTACTGGGAGTGAATCTAAACTTCTTAAATGTGCGACCGATGTATGCGCAATTTTGCGATCAAAACCGAGTTAGCAGTTTTAGAGTAACTCCAGACTTACTCTGCCTGTGCGATCAATTCAGTGCTTTTCGGTCCCGGCTGACGTCATAAACACACCCAGCGTTCACCCAAGCACTCCCACCGTTTCCCCGGACACGCCTGCGTTTTTTCCGGAAACGGTAGCGTTTCCAGCCACACGCCCCTAAAACGCCGTGTTTCCGCCCAGTAACACCCATTTCCTGTCAATCACAATGCGATCGCCGGAGCGATGAAAAAGCCGTGAGTAAAAATACTTTCTTCATAGCAAAGTTACTTGGCGCATGCGCAGTGCGAACATTACGCATGCGCACTAAGAGAAATCACACTGCGATGCGATGAAAATTACCGAGCGAACAACTCGGAATGAGGGCCTAGGTAAGTATGTGTGAGTGTTTAAATAAACGTTTACTATCACAGTGTGCTTCTTGTTTTTTTGGGGAGATTTCTTTTGTTGTGGAACTACAGGTACCAGCGGGTCCATTAATTTTCCACATGCTGGTACTTGTTGTTCTAAAAGTAACAGCATGTGGGGAGGCTGGCTGGGACTTGTAGTTCAACAACAAAAGATAATATTCTTTTCTCTTTTTTTTTTTTTTTTTTTTTACACAAAAAGATGTGAAGTAGCCACCCACAGCCCAGGGGTGGTGGCCATAGCCCCGGGCTTCATCCCTGGCCATTGGGTGCCTGGACGGGGCAGCATCTTTATTGTAGGGGTCCCCACTCCCCCAGGGAACCCCGGCCAGGGGTGACTTGTTGGGGGGGAGTGATGCTGCAGGCACGGGGACCTGTCTAAAAGTGTCCCCCGGCTGCGGCATCACCTCCCAGGCTAGTGGAGACCAGTGCTGGTTTCAAAAAATATGGGGAAGACCCCTACCTCTTATCCCCCGTATTTTTTGGAACCAGGACTGGTCCAAGAACCCGGTGCTGGTTGTAAAAATACTGGGGAACCCCTGTGCAAATTTTCCCTGGTATTTTTAACAACCAGGACAGGCTCAAAGAGCCTGGGGCTCGTTATGCGTAGTAGGGGGACCCCACGCATTTTTTTTTTTTTTTTTTAAGTTTTAACTATTTAAATACGGTACACAATGAAGCCATGTATGGATCTCACTGATCTGGCCAGGCTTTATTGTGTGATGTCCGGCAGTGTTTTACTAATCTCTCACGTAAAATACTGACGGCAATACGAATTGCATCGGTGAGTTCAACTTGAAAAACCACGGTAGCAAAATGTTGCAATCTCAAATGGCCGAAGATCACGGATGATTATGGGGGACATTCTGAGTTGATCGCACGTAGCAACTTTTTGCTGCCCGTACGATCAACTAGACGCCGCCTATGGGGGAGTGTATATTTGCATAGCAGGGCTGCGAACGCTTGTGCAGCCCTGCTATGCAAAAAAAGTTTCCTGTAAAAGAAGAGCAGGGTTAGAGTTACTTATCCTGTGCGATCGTTCCAGCGATGAAGGTCCCGGAATTGATGTCAGATATCCGCCCTCCAAACGCATGGACACGCCTGCGTTCGCCGAACCACTCCCGGAAAACGGACAATTGACGCTCCGGAACGCCTTCTTCCTGTCAATCTTCTTGCGGTCGTCATGCTGCGACTGCTTTTGTCGTTAGCGGTGGTGGCACCAGGCAACAACGCGCCTGCGCAATGCGGCCGCCGTGCATACGCAGAACCGGCCTGTTCGACAGCTGCAATATTATACGTGTGCTGTTTAGAAGAGCACAGTGATCACTTCTGGATCTTGTACCTGTAGCTGCTGATCACTGATACTCCCAGTTATATCTCACTGTACCTATATAAGGGAAGTACTGATAGATCACCTTATATTGCTTTTATGTAATAAGATATTAATATGTCATCGTCCCCCACCATGCATACATCTCCGGGATATAGTCCTGTATGTAACTTTCCACAATATAACTGCCCCCACATTTACTCTGTGCCCCTCCCTGAGTAACCTGTCACTGTAGGGGTGTGTCCTTCTCATCTACATTATTATTATGAGAAACATATATAATTGTGATGACCAGTATATGGAATTGGGAATAACCAGATCTGACAATATACATTTGGTAACACACATACTACTCAGTCCAGTCCATTGATCTGTCCCATTATTAGAACACACTACTATACTATGAGTGATCTCCACCACAAAACTAACCTCCTTACTGAGCACTACGCTGACAGGTGTCATATACAGAAATCTGGGACTTTTCCTTATTGGTCAAAATTGCTGTCCATCAAATGTGAATAGACTTTCCTCCAATGAAAATGCTAACAGGCACTACCAATTGGCGCATACCAACGTTAATCACCCCCGATTGGCTGATTCTGTCCTTCAACACATCTGGCCGGTGTTTGGCCAGTTACATCGTTGATACATATGTTTCAGCATGAGAGACACCAGAGTCTGCTCCTCCTGCATTATAGTATTGCGACACCACAGGCTACTCCCCATGCATTATAGTAACATAACACCACAGGCTGCTTCCCCTGCATTATAGTAACATGACACCACAGGCTGCTTCCCCTGCATTATAGTAATGTGACACCACAGGCTGCTCCCCTGGCATTCTAGTAACTTGACGCCAAAGCTTGCCCCATCTCCATTACAGTAACACACCAGTCTGCTTCCTCTGCCTAATAACTTGCATTATAATAACATGACAGCAGAGTCTGCTCCACCTGTAGTATAGTAATGTGACACAGCAGGCTGCTCTCACTGCATTAAAGTAATATAGACCCGGGCTTGCTTGTCTTGCATTGTAGTAATGTGACACCCCTGCAGTAAAATAAGGAGACACCACAGGCTGCTCCCCCTGTGGTACAATAATGTGACACCACAGGCAGTTCCCACTGCTGTACGGTAAGGTGACACCACAGGCCGCGCCCCCTGCGGTACAATAAGGTGATGTCACAAGCCACTCCCTCTGCAGTACAGTAAAGGTGACACCACAGGCTGCTCCTTCTGTGATACAGCAAGGTGATACCACAGGCCGTTCCCCCTGTGGTACAGTAAGGTAACATCACAGGCCGCTCCCCTTGCAGTACAATGAGGTGACACCACGTGCCGCTCCCCCTGAGGCACAGTGAGGTGACACCACAGGCTGCTCCCCCTGCGGTACAGTAAGGTGATGACACAAGCTGCTCCCCCTGTGGTATAGTAAGGTGACACAACAGGCTTCTCCCTCTGCGGTACAGTAAGCTGACACCACAGGCCGCTCTCCCTGTGGTACAGTATGGTGACACCACAGGCCGATCCCCCTGCAGTACGGTAAGTGGACACCACAGGCCGCCTCCCTGCGGTACGGTAAGGTAACACCACAGGCCACTCCCACCTGTGGTACCGAAAGGTGACACCACAGGCTGCTCCCCCTGCGGTACAGTAAGGTGACACCACAGGCCGCTCCCCCTGCGGTACAGTAAGGTGACACCACAGGCCACTCCTCCTGTGGTACCTGTAAGGTGACACCACAGGCCGTTCCCCCTGCGGTACAGTGAGGTGACACCACAGGCTGCTCCCCCTGCAGTACAGTGAGGTGACACCACAGGCTGCTCCCCCTGCGGTACAGTGAGGTGACACCACAGGCTGGAGTATAAGCCATAGCTGATATATAATAACACAGGACACTGCCCGGGGGGGAATATTGGGGACAGAGCAGCACATTACTACCTGTTACTAATACAGTCAGGAGATTATTATATATCCCTCATTAGTCACATGACAGCCAGAGTTATTATAGGGAGGGGCGGGGCCTCCTCAGCGTCTCTGTAGCCATGGTTACTGTCCCTGCTGCTCTACCTCCTATTATCCACTGACACGCCCACCCCGCAGCTGTCCCCTCCCGCTCACCCCACATTAGCCAATCGCATCTCAAAGCTGTCCCACCGGTTCCTCCCATCCACTCTCACTATGACTACAGATATCACCCCATCTGTTTTAGAGCTGTGATTGACGCACCCGGCAGCCAATCAGGTGCCAGTAGACACGACGGACGTCATGTAGACAGCGGTAGCAGCATCACACAGGTCATCACTAGAGTAACCAAATAACCTACCTCATATGTGCGGCGGCCATTTTCCTGTAGTCGCGAAAGATATCAGAACGTCATATCCTGCTACAGAGGGGGCGGAGTTAGGGAGTCCTCAGCCGTCATTTTGGAGAGCCTCATTACTACAAGAGGTAACTTATTATATATGATTATTATATAGGGGAGAAGGGACCAGACAGTGATATATGAGGGGAGAATAACACAGCCCCTGGCACACACTGATATTTGGCATTATGATACAGGGCAGAGTGGGGGACCATGCAGTGACCCTCTCTATACCCTACAACACTACATCCCTGACCCCTCTATACCCTACACTACTTCACTGACCCCTCTATACCCTACACTACTTCACTGACCCCTCTATACCCTACACTACATCCCTGACCCCTCTATACCCTACACTACATCCCTGACCCCTCTATACCCTACACTGCATCCCTGACCTCTCTATACCCTACACTACATTACTAACCCCTCTATACCCTACACTACATTACTAACCCCTCTATACCCTACACTACATCCCTGACCCCTCTATACCCTACACTACATCCCTGACCCCTCTATACCCTACACTACATTACTGACCCCTCTATACCCTACACTACATTACTGACCCCTCTATACCCTACACTACATCCCTGGCCCCTCTATACCCTACACTACATCCCTGACCCCTCTATACCCTACACTACATCCCTGACCCCTCTACACCCTACATTTCTGACCCCTCTATACCCTACACTACATCCCTGACCCCTCTATACCCTACACTACTTCCCTGACCTCTCTATACCCTACACTACATTACTAACCCCTCTATACCCTACACTACATCCCTGACCCCTCTATACCCTACACTACATCCCTGACCCCTCTACACCCCACACTACATCCCTGGCCCCTCTATACCCTACACTACATTACTGACCCCTCTATACCCTACACTACATCCCTGGCCCCTCTATACCCTACACTACATCCCTGACCCCTCTATACCCTACACTACTTCCCTGACCTCTCTATACCCTACACTACATTACTAACCCCTCTATACCCTACCCCTGGCACACACTGATATTTGGCATTATGATACAGGGCAGAGTGGGGGACCATGCAGTTACCCTCTCTATACCCTACAACACTACATCCCTGACCCCTCTATACCCTACACTACTTCACTGACCCCTCTATACCCTACACTACATCCCTGGCCCCTCTATAACCTACACTACATCCCTGACCCCTCTATACCCTACACTACATCCCTGACCTCTCTATACCCTACACTACATCCCTGACCCCTCTACACCCTACACTACATTACTGACCCCTCTATACCCTACACTACATCCCTGACCCCTCTATACCCTACACTACATTACTGACCCCTCTATACCCTACATTACATCCCTGACCCCTGTATACCCTACACTACATCCCTGACCCCTCTATATCCTACAGTACATCCCTGACCCCTCTATACCCTACGCTACATCCCTGACCCCTCTATACCCTACGCTACATCCCCGACCCCTCTACACCCTACACTACATCCCTGACCCTTCTATACCCTACACTACATCCCTGACCCCTCTATACCCTACACTACATTACTGACCCCTCTATACCCTACACTACATCCCTGGCCCCTCTATAACCTACACTACATCCCTGACCCCTCTATACCCTACACTACATCCCTGACCTCTCTATACCCTACACTACATCCCTGACCCCTCTACACCCTACACTACATTACTGACCCCTCTATACCCTACACTACATCCCTGACCCCTCTATACCCTACACTACATTACTGACCCCTCTATACCCTACACTACATCCCTGACCCCTCTATACCCTACACTACATTACTGACCCCTCTATACCCTACATTACATCCCTGACCCCTGTATACCCTACACTACATCCCTGACCCCTCTATACCCTACATTACATCCCTGACCCCTGTATACCCTACACTACATCCCTGACCCCTCTATATCCTACAGTACATCCCTGACCCCTCTATACCCTACGCTACATCCCTGACCCCTCTATACCCTACGCTACATCCCTGACCCCTCTACACCCTACACTACATCCCTTACCCCTATATACCCTCCACTGTAAACATCACCGTACTAGCTCCCTGCACTATATCACTGGGAAAATAATACAGAATAAAATAAATGTTCCTATGCGCAACCACAGTTAGATGCAGCCTATGGAAAAGACGGGAGGCCAGGTTTGGCTGTCCACCATGCTGCTGATACTGCTGCTGCTCCTCCTCCATGCACTGGCCTCTCCCACTGCTCCTGTCAGGCACCCCAGGCTGCCAGTCAGCAGGCAAAGACGCGTTGAGGCAGATGGATAGTCTTTTTTGCAGTTTGCAGCATAATTGAAAGCAGCACTACCCCGCCCCCATCTCTGGGCATCGTCTGACTATCTGTACCTGGACCAGACAGAGCTTTACATGCTCACTAGCCGGACAGTGCTGCCGCCTGTTATATAACACAGCGGACATCGCTACAGCTCTCACCGGCACCGCGTGCAGAGCCGGACAGTCTGGGTACATGTACTACTTTAGTTGTAGCCCTGACGGGGAGAATATACAAACTCCACACAGTTCGAGCCATGGTGGGAATCTAACCTATGACCTCAGCGCTGTGAGGCAGTAATGCTAACCATTACACCGTCCCTACTGCCAATTACATATTGTTTCTGCTGCGGGGTACACTGGACTCCACAAGAATTACATCGGGGTGTAGAGTGGATGTTGATCCAGAGGCACCAACAGGCTAAGTTTTAGGCTGTCCCAGAATGCATTGGGACGTCCTCTATAACCCCGCCTCCAGGCACTGTGAGCTCAGTTTTATTAACAAGTCCAATGTAGGAGCAGGTAAGAGAGAAGGCAGATGATAGTCTTTCAAAGAAGACTTTAAGGGATGCAGCACTGTTACAGTATATGTCAGAATGACATTCAGTGCCGCATCTCCATCACCTCCCAAGAGGCATTGCATACTCCTGCGGCCTGTTCTCTGTAGCAGTTTGTGAGTTCTCTCCTCGATACAGGAGTGGTAGTGCCGGTACCTCTGTCCCAAAGGGGCAGTAGTTACTACTCAACCCTGTTTCTAGTACCGAAACCTAATGGGTCATTCCAGCCTATACTCAACCTCCAATCACTAAACAAGTTTGTAATGCTGCTTTCAGATCGCTAATGCCGGATCCCACCCGGTAAGAGAAACGTGTCCTTACTGGGTGGGATCCGGCATTTGCGCTCCTTTGCTTGCTTTCCGACCCGGCAATATACCAGGTCAGTTGCCATAGCAGCGGGGGGCGCAGCAGCAGCAGGGGCGGGGGTGGAGGCGGCGCTGGGAGATGAGCTCATCTCCTGCGCAGCCTCTCCCTATGCTGTGAATGGGAGCAGTGTCGCATCGGAACGGCTCCCATTCACACTGCACCTGACCCGGTATGCAACCCGGTAATAACCCTTCTTTCTCTAACGTCCTAAGTGGATGCTGGGACTCCGTAAGGACCATGGGGAATAGCGGCTCCGCAGGAGACTGGGCACAAAGTAAAAGCTTTAGGACTAGCTGGTGTGCACTGGCTCCTCCCCCTATGACCCTCCTCCAAGCCTCAGTTAAGATTTTGTGCCCGAACGAGACGGGTGCAATCTAGGAGGCTCTCCTGAGCTGCTTAGAGTAAAAGTTTAAATAGATTTTTTTATTTTCAGTGAGTCCTGCTGGCAACAGGCTCACTGCATCGAGGGACTAAGGGGAGAAGAAGCGAACCTGCCTGCTTGCAGCCAGCTTGGGCTTCTTGGCTACTGGACACCATTAGCTCCAGAGGGACCGAACACAGGCCCAGCCTCGGAGTCCGGTCCCAGAGCCGCGCCGCCAGCCCCCTTACAGAGCCAGAAGCAAGAAGAGGTCCGTAAAAATCGGCGGCAGAAGACGTCCTAGTCTTCAATAAGGTAGCGCACAGCACCGCAGCTGTGCACCATTGCTCTCAGCACACTTCACACTCCGGTCACTGAGGGTGCAGGGCGCTGGGTGGGGGCGCCCTGAGACGCAATATAAACACCTTAGGGGGCAAAAAATGCATCACATATAGCTCCTGGGCTATATGGATGCATTTAACTCATGCCTGTTTTTCCATAAAAAAGCGGGAGAACGGCCGCCGAGAAGGGGGCGGAGCCTATCTCCTCAGCACACAAGCGCCATTTTCCCTCACAGCTCCGCTGGAAGGACGTCTCCCTGACTCTCCCCTGCAGTCCTGCACTACAGAAACAGGGTAAAACAAGAGAGGGGGGCACTAAATTGGCAGATAAATAATATACAGCAGCTATATAGGGAAAAACACTTATATAAGGTTATCCCTGTATATATATATAGCGCTCTGGTGTGTGCTGGCAAACTCTCCCTCTGTCTCCCCTAAGGACTAGTGGGGTCCTGTCCTCTAACAGAGCATTCCCTGTGTGTGTGCTGTGTGTCGGTACGTTTGTGTCGACATGTATGAGGAGGAAAATGGTATGGAGGCGGAGCAATTGCCTGTATTAGTGATGTCACCCCCTAGGGAGTCGACACCTGACTGGATGGTCTTATGGAAGGAATTACGTGATAGTGTCAGCACTTTACAAAAGACTGTTGACGACATGAGACAGCCGGCAAATCAGTTAATACCTGTACAGGCGTCTCAAACACCGTCAGGGGCTCTAAAGCGCCCGTTACCTCAGGTGGTCGACACAGACCCAGACACGGACACTGACTCCAGTGTCGACGGTGAGGAAACAAACTTATTTTCCAGTAGGGCCACACGTTACATGATCACGGCAATGAAGGAGGTTTTGAACATTTCTGATACTACAAGTACCACAAAAAAGGGTATTATGTGGGGTGTGAAAAAACTACCCGTAGTTTTTCCTGAATCAGATGAATTAAATGAGGTGTGTGATGAAGCGTGGGTTTCCCCCGATAAAAAACTGCTAATTTCTAAAAAATTATTGGCATTATACCCTTTCCCGCCAGAGGTTAGGGCGCGTTGGGAAACACTCCCTAGGGTAGATAAGGCGCTCACACGCTTATCAAAACAAGTGGCGTTACCGTCTCCTGATACAGCCGCCCTCAAGGAACCAGCTGATAGGAAGCTGGAAAATATCCTAAAAAGTATATACACACATACTGGTATTATACTGCGACCAGCAATCGCCTCAGCCTGGATGTGCAGTGCTGGGGTGGCTTGGTCGGATTCCCTGACTGAAAATATTGATACCCTGGACAGGGACAATATATTATTGGCTATAGAGCATTTAAAGGATGCATTTCTATATATGCGAGATGCACAGAGGGATATTTGCACTCTGGCATCAAGAGTAAGTGCGATGTCCATTTCTGCCAGAAGAGGATTATGGACGCGACAGTGGTCAGGGGATGCGGATTCCAAACGGCATATGGAAGTATTGCCGTATAAAGGGGAGGACTTATTTGGGGTCGGTCTGTCGGACCTGGTGGCCATGGCAACGGCTGGGAAATCCACCTTTTTACCCCAGGTCACCTCTCAGCAGAAAAATACACCGTCTTTTCAGGCTCAGTCCTTTCGTCCCCATAAGGGCAAGCGGGCAAAAGGCCACTCATATCTGCCCCGGGGCAGAGGAAGGGGGAAAAGACTGCAGCAGGCAGCCTCTACCCAGGAACAGAAGCCCTCCCCCGCTTCTGCCAAGTCCTCAGCATGACGCTGGGGCCTTACAAGCGGACTCAGGCACGGTGGGGGCCCGTCTCAAGAATTTCAGCGCGCAGTGGGCTCACTCGCAAGTGGACCCCTGGATCCTGCAGGTAGTATCTCAGGGGTACAAATTGGAATTCGAGACGTCTCTTCCTCGCCGGTTCCTGAAGTCTGCTTTACCAACGTCTCCCCCCGACAGGGAGGCGGTATTGGAAGCCATTCACAAGCTGTATACCCAGCAGGTGATAATCAAGGTACCCCTCCTACAACAAGGAAAGGGGTATTATTCCACGCTGTTTGTGGTACCGAAGCCGGACGGCTCGGTGAGGCCTATTTTAAATCTGAAATCCTTGAACACTTACATACAAAGGTTCAAATTCAAGATGGAATCACTCAGAGCAGTGATAGCGAACCTGGAAGAAGGGGACTATATGGTGTCTCTGGACATCAAGGATGCTTACCTCCATGTCCCAATTTACCCTTCTCACCAAGGATACCTCAGGTTTGTGGTACAGAACTGTCATTATCAGTTTCAGACGCTGCCGTTTGGATTGTCCACGGCACCCCGGGTCTTTACCAAGGTAATGGCCGAAATGATGATTCTTCTTCGAAGAAAAGGCGTCTTAATTATCCCTTACTTGGACGATCTCCTGATAAGGGCAAGGTCCAGAGAACAGTTAGATCTCGGAGTAGCACTATCTCAAGTAGTACTACGACAGCACGGATGGATTCTAAATATTCCAAAATCGCAGCTGATTCCGACGACACGTCTGCTGTTCCTAGGGATGATTCTGGACACAGTACAGAAAAAGGTGTTTCTCCCGGAGGAGAAAGCCAGGGAGTTATCCGACCTAGTCAGGAACCTCCTAAAACCAGGCCAAGTGTCAGTGCATCAATGCACAAGGGTCCTTGGAAAAATGGTGGCTTCTTACGAAGCGATTCCATTCGGCAGATTCCACGCAAGAACTTTTCAGTGGGATCTGCTGGACAAATGGTCCGGATCGCATCTTCAAATGCATCAGCGGATAACCCTGTCTCCAAGGACAAGGGTGTCTCTCCTGTGGTGGTTGCAGAGTGCTCATCTTCTAGAGGGCCGCAGATTCGGCATTCAGGACTGGGTCTTGGTGACCACGGATGCCAGCCTGAGAGGCTGGGGAGCAGTCACACAGGGAAAAAATTTCAAAGGCTTGTGGTCAAGCATGGAAACGTCACTTCACATAAATATCCTGGAACTAAGGACCATTTACAATGCCCTAAGTCAGGCAAGGCCTCTGCTTCAGGGTCAGCCGGTGCTGATCTAGTCGGACAACATCACGGCAGTCGCCCACGTAAACAGACAGGGCGGCACAAGAAGCAGGAGGGCAATGACGGAAGTTGCAAGGATTCTTCGCTGGGCGGAAAATCATGTGATAGCACTGTCAGCAGTGTTCATTCCGGGAGTGGACAACTGGGAAGCAGACTTCCTCAGCAGACACGATCTCCACCCGGGGGAGTGGGGACTTCACCCAGAAGTCTTCCACATGATTGCGAACCATTGGGAAAAACCAAAGGTGGACATGATGGCGTCCCGCCTCAACAAAAAACTGGACAGATATTGCGCCAGGTCAAGGGACCCTCAGGCAATAGCTGTGGACGCTCTGGTAACACCGTGGGTGTACCAGTCAGTGTATGTGTTCCCTCCTCTGCCTCTCATACCCAAGGTACTGAGAATCATAAGAAGGAGAGGAGTAAGGACTATACTCGTGGCTCCGGATTGGCCAAGAAGGACTTGGTACCCGGAACTTCAAGAGATGCTCACGGAAGACCCGTGGCCTCTACCTGCTCCAGCAGGGACCATGTCTGTTCCAAGACTTACCGCGGCTGCGTTTGACGGCATGGCTGTTGAAAGCCGGATCCTGAAGGAAAAAGGCATTCCGGATGAAGTCATCCATACCCTGATCAAAGCCAGGAAGGATGTAACTGTGCAATATTATCACCGTATCTGGCGTAAATATGTTGCGTGGTGTGAGGCCAGGAAGGCCCCTACAGAGGAATTTCAACTGGGTCGTTTCCTACATTTCCTGCAAACAGGACTGTCTATGGGCCTAAAATTAGGGTCCATTAAGGTTCAAATTTCGTCCCTGTCAATTTTCTTCCAAAAAGAACTAGCTTCAGTTCCTGAAGTTCAGACGTTTGTCAAAGGGGTACTGCATATACAGCCTCCTTTTGTGCCTCCAGTGGCACCTTGGGATCTCAATGTAGTTTTGGGATTCCTAAAATCACATTGGTTTGAACCACTCACCACTGTGGACTTAAAATACCTCACATGGAAAGTGGTAATGCTGTTAGCCCTGGCTTCAGCCAGGCGTGTTTCAGAATTGGCGGCTTTATCTTATAAAAGCCCTTACCTAATTTTCCATACGGACAGGGCAGAATTGAGGACTCGTCCTCAATTTCTCCCTAAGGTGGTTTCAGCATTTCACTTGAACCAGCCTATTGTGGTGCCTGCGGCTACTAGGGACTTGGAAGACTCCAAGTTGCTGGACGTAGTCAGGGCCCTGAAAATATATGTTTCCAGGACGGATGGAGTCAGAAAATCTGACTCGCTGTTTATCCTGTATGCACCCAACAAGCTGGGTGCTCCTGCTTCTAAGCAGACTATTGCTCGTTGGATTTGTAATACAATTCAGCTTGCACATTCTGTGGCAGGCCTGCCACAGCCAAAATCTGTAAAAGCCCATTCCACAAGGAAAGTGGGCTCATCTTGGGCGGCTGCCCGAGGGGTCTCGGCTTTACAACTTTGCCGAGCAGCTACTTGGTCAGGGGCAAACACGTTTGCTAAATTCTACAAATTTGATACCCTGGCTGAGGAGGACCTGGAGTTCTCTCATTCGGTGTTGCAGAGTCATCCGCACTCTCCCGCCCGTTTGGGAGCTTTGGTATAATCCCCATGGTCCTTACGGAGTCCCAGCATCCACTTAGGACGTTAGAGAAAATAAGAATTTACTTACCGATAATTCTATTTCTCATAGTCCGTAGTGGATGCTGGGCGCCCATCCCAAGTGCGGATTGTCTGCAATACTTGTACATAGTTATTGTTACAAAATCGGGTTATTTTTGTTGTGAGCCATCTTGTCAGAGGCTCCTCTGTTATCATGCTGTTAACTGGGTTCAGATCACAAGTTGTACGGTGTGATTGGTGTGGCTGGTATGAGTCTTACCTGGGATTCAAAATCCTTCCTTATTGTGTACGCTCGTCCGGGCACAGTATCCTAACTGAGGCTTGGAGGAGGGTCATAGGGGGAGGAGCCAGTGCACACCAGCTAGTCCTAAAGCTTTTACTTTGTGCCCAGTCTCCTGCGGAGCCGCTATTCCCCATGGTCCTTACGGAGTCCCAGCATCCACTACGGACTATGAGAAATAGAATTATCGGTAAGTAAATTCTTATTTTTTTACCGGGTTGAATTACCGGGTCAGGTGACGTGCTAATTCAGCATAGGAGTTTTCACATCGCACACTGACCCGTGTCGATACCAGGTTATTTGTGCGATGTGAAAGGGGTATGAGTGTGTCCAAATTCAGGATGGAAACGTTGCGCTCAATTGTGCTAGCGAGGGATACTGGAGACTATATGGTATCCCTGGATATACAGGATGCGTACCTGCATATACCTATTGCCAAGTCACATCAGCAGCATCTGCGGTTTGCTATTGGCAACCTAAAGTATCAGTTCCAGGCTCTGCCATTCGGACTGGCTACAGCTCCTCTGATCTTCATCAAGATCATGGCCGTAATGACGGCACAGCTCTGTCGCCAGGGAGTCAGGATCCTGCAGTCTCTGGACGACTTGCTGATCCTGGCAAACTCCCACAATGTCCTCCTCAGTCATCTACAACTGACGGTAAGCTTCCTACAAGCCCACAGGTGGCTCATCAATTGGACGAAATCCTCGCTGGTCCCAGCTCAGAGCATGGTGCACCTGGGGGCACTCCTGGAGACACAGTCAACGTCTGTTCCTGTCTTCGGGAAAAGTCTTGAAGCTTCAGGACAGGATAAGATGCTTTCTCTGTCGCCCCAGAATCTTGATACACTCAGTGATGCAAGTATTTGGCCTGATGGTGTCAGCATTCAACATGGTAGAGTACGCTCAATTTCATTCCCACCCCCTGTAGAGGCTAATCCTTTCCAAGTGTGACAGCCTTCCTCATCGGATCAGATCTCACATAATTACTTTGACTCCGGAGGTTCGTCATTCGCTAACCTGGTGGCTCCAGGTCCAGCAATTGAGCAGGGGCCGTTCCTTCTGGATCCCTGACTTGGTCCTGCTGACAACGGATGCCAGTCTGCGGGGATGGGGTGCGGTGTTGGAGCAACACTCTTTCCAGTGTCGTTGGACCAAGAAGGAGTCCCTCCTCCTGATTAAACATTCTAGAACTGCGGGCGGTGTTCAATGCGTTACCCTTCGCCCTGCCTCTGGTACAGAACAGACCTGTTCAAGTACGGTCATACAATGCCACCACGGTGGCATACATCAACCATCAAGGCAGCACTCGAAGCCGCATGGCAATGATGGAAGTGTCAAAGATTCTTCTATGGGTGGAACGCCATCTGCCAGCAATATCGGCAGTGTTCATTCTGGGAGTCCTAAACTGGGAAGCAGACTTCCTCAGTCGCCAGGACGTACACACCGGAGAGTGGAGTCTTCATCCGGAAGTCTTTCAACTCCTAGTGGACACGTGTGGCCTACCAGATGTAGACCTGATGGCATCTCGACACAATCACAAATTTCTGGTCTTTGGATCAAGGACCAGGGATCCTCAAGCAGCGTTCGTGGATGCACTAGCCATTCCATGGATCTTTCGGCAGCCTTATGTCCTCCCTCCAGTGTCACTCCTGCCCAGGTGTCATGCTCGACATGAGTTGAGGATCTGACGACTGACAATTGACTAAGGGAGCAGCTTTCGGCAAAGGAAGGAAATGAGGTGGCTGAATATAGTTCTTCCTCTTATAAGGGAAGACTGCATCGGATTGGCTGGACACACGAACTGGCATACCTATTGGTTTGGCTTAGTCTCCAACACGGCGGCTCCCTGCACAGAGGACACATATGGAACCAGCACACAGCCACTACCTCTGGCCTCAGCCTCCCAGACGCCGCACTCCAGCAACAGGACACTTGAAAACAGACACCTCCAGCTGCCATGCTCCGCTCCCTAGGACCCGGATCCCGGCCTCCAGATGCCCGGCAGCTGCACCGGAGGACCTTGCTGCTGCAGCTCCTATCCGCCGCAGCCACACCAACCAGCTTACAGGAATGCCGCATCGACCAGATCCGGAGGTAAGACTCCGGATGCTGAAACCAGGGTTCTGCGGAAGTTCAAGCAAGAAGGAGGAATACTACTTCTAGTTGCTCCGGCGTAGTCCAGACGGCATTGGTTATCAGACCTGCAGGGTCTATCAACTGAGCATCCTCTTCTACCTCCTCAACGACCAGACCTACTCGTTCAGGGCCCTTGTCTATATCCATACTTGGCCAGACTAGCTTTGACGGCGTGGCGCTTGAAGCATCACTCCTGAGAGCCAAAGGATTCTCTTAGGCGGTCATTCAAACTATGTTGAAAGCCCGTAAGCCGACGTCTGCTCGGATCTATTATATGGTCTGGAATTCTTACTTCACCTAGTGTGCTGGTAAGAACTATGATGCGTACAGATTCAAAACATCCAGAATTGTGGCTTTCCTGCAACAAGGCCTGGACTTAGGCCTCCCTCAAGGTTCACATATCTGCCTTGTCCGTGTGGTTTCAGAGAAAAATTTAGTCTATACCGGACGTTCATACTTTCACTCAGGGTGTGTTACGGACTCAGCCTCCCTATGTCCCTCCTGTGGCTCCATGGGATAACAGAACAAAAAAGGGAATTACCAGCGCTGGCTGATCATGCTTATGAGATATAAAAAACAATCTATGTTCCAATAGGCTTATAAGTAAAAAGACATATTTATTTCACATGTATAATCCTATAAAATAAAGAATAAAAGGTGAATAAAAATATTCAATAAATTTTGCCACAATGTCTGAATTGCTTATATATCCACATTTGGCTATTAGTAGTACTCAAGGGGACTGGAATCACTTGGAGATGTCCATCACTAATCGGTTATTTTTGCATAAAGCCGATAATTTTGCAGATGTGAGGTATTTACCAGTGATCCTGAGAGCAGATAATGTCCACCTGATGTATGGCTGGATCAAATTGTCCTCTTTGGCATGGAGGATTAAGTCCAGAAGGTGGATGCTGCTAATAAAATGTCCCAAATGGTATGCACCAGAGTATCCGTAAAGCCAGTGGAGATGATGGTATTGAGTGTCCAGATAAGTATAAAATCTCAACGCGTTTCGCTGGTTTGGATAATCCAGCTTCCTCAGGAGCAAGTGAGATAGTGGCTATAGTGGAGCCTTTTTATACCGGATATGAGTGGCAGTAATTGATTACACATGAATGAGTCACATAAGATCATATATACAAGCCTTTTGGAAAATTCATATAATACTATATATATTGGAATATCCACTGGTCCCATATACTTAATATAACAAGAAATAATAAAAACTATTATTTATTAAGTAGATATATACTTTTAAAGTGCATGCATGCTTCTGTAATATCCCGATCATGTGATTATCTAGATCACGTGATCGGCGTCTGCATCCAATGGATGTATTGTGTTCGGGTCATGTGATATAACACGTGACCATAATAAAGTCGGTTGCTTAGTAACCAGTCCGGAAGAGTTAGGGTAAAGCTCATAACGTTGAGGAGTTATGTAGCGTCCCGATCATGTGACTATTTATGTCACGTGATCGGGTTGTTATCCAGTAGAAAGGTATTGTATAAGTCACATGTATATGACGAAGTTGGTTGCTAAGTAACAAATCTCTGAAGGAGAGGGAGGGGACGTCCTGTTCGATATTATGACAGAGCGATCCTACAACCGGACTGGTGTCCTAATATTTAACTACTTCTTATCAATGTAGGGATGTTTCAAAGTTTGTGTACAGTTAGTTATAAAAAAAAAAAAAAAAAACATATATGTATCCATATAGGCGTAGTAGTGTCTGTTACTATATTTAATCAGTTGTGAGGTAAATATAAGGGAGATTGGAGATTCACTGTGATTTGTTTAATTGTACCCCAAAAGATAAGCCTGTATATGTATACCAATGATAGTGAGTGAGAACACTGAGTTAATACCAGTAATAGAATGGTATTATTATAACTATGAGGGACTAAAATGGTGACTACCATGTTCTGTCAGAAATCAGTGAGGCACGAGGACTGGAGCAAGATAGCTCGAGCTGTCGGCGGGAGATTTCTGCCCCCTGGAGACTGAGCCTGCTCTCGTGGCCCCTGGGGCTCCGGTATAAAAGGGGGAGCTGAAGCGCTATTCAGGACTAGTGTGTGCGCCTCTGAGGGAGATGCTTCTGCCCCTCTCTGCCCGCCGCGACGAGCTGAGATGTGAACATTGGCGGCGCAGAAGAGCTGGTGTAGCCTCCCTAACGAGCGATAGCACACTGAAGACGGATCGCCAGGAAGACTGTACCTGGCATCTTCATCAGCGGCCGGCGGAGCCGTGAATACCGAGCGCCGGAGAAGAGATCGGCGGGGCTGTGAAGACGGAGCGCCGGAGAAGTGATCAGCGGTGCTGAACAGACGGATCGCTGGAGAAGCGGTGGTTGGCGGTGACCGGAAGGGCCGTGTGGACCGACAGCTGGGGGAGCAGTTACCGGCATAACCTGAGGTAATCTACGAGTGGCCGGGAACCTCAGTAGCGACGCTGCCGTCCCCACATATTGAGCCAAAGAGACCGCTGTCCTAATGAGCCTGGGAAGCAGTTACCTGTGAGGAAGGAGACACGGCACAGATCACGAGCAAGGCACCCAGCTATCCCATCAGCAAACATGACCGCTCACTCAATGAACTGACCCGCTGCCCACCAATGAAATACCGGGTGGGTGGAGCCATCCGTATACTAGAGGGTGAGTGACCGGAGTCACTCACTGAAAACATCTGAGGTCTGTAAAACGTTTATATACACACCTTCTCACCTGGAACACTTAGCCAGGGTTTCAGCACTGTACGCATTGAATATAACTTAACTAAATGAAAACCCTAGTGACTATCCATTTCTTGCCACAATTAGCATTCTGCAGGAGTATTATATAAAGGTGACAAGTGGCTGGACCAATCAATCTACGGAAGTCATATAGACATCTTAATTTCTAACTAGAATACATATATATATATATATATATATATATATATTTCTCTAACGTCCTAGTGGATGCTGGGGACTCCGTCAGGACCATGGGGAATAGCGGCTCCGCAGGAGACAGGGCACAAAAGCAAGCTTTTAGGATCACATGGTGTGTACTGGCTCCTCCCCCTATGACCCTCCTCCAAGCCTCAGTTAGGTTTTTGTGCCCGTCCGAGAAGGGTGCAATCTAGGTGGCTCTCTTAAAGAGTTGCTTAGAAAAAGTTTTTAGGTTCTTTATTTTCAGTGAGTCCTGCTGGCAACAGGCTCACTGCATCGAGGGACTTAGGGGAGAGAATTTCAACTCACCTGCGTGCAGGATGGATTGGATTCTTAGGCTACTGGACACCATTAGCTTCAGAGGGAGTCGGAACACAGGTCTCGCCCTGGGGTTCGTCCCGAAGCCGCGCCGCCGTCCCCCTTGCAGATGCTGAAGATTGAAGAGGTCCGGAACCAGGCGGCAGAAGACTTTTCAGTCTTCCTCAGGTAGCGCACAGCACTGCAGCTGTGCGCCATTGTCTGTCAGCACACTTCACACAGTGATCACGGAGGGTGCAGGGCGCGGGGGGGGGCGCCCTGGCAGCAATGTAGAATACCTGTATGGCGGAAAATACATCACATATAGCCCTTGAGGCTATATGGATGTATTTAACCCGTGCCAGACTTCACAATCTCCGGAGAAGAAGCCCGCCGAAAAGGGGGCGGGGCCTATTCTCCTCAGCACACAGCGCCATTTTCCCTCACAGAAAGGCTGAGGGGAAGGCTCCCATGCTCTCCCCTGCACTGCACTACAGAAACAGGGTTAAAACAGAGAGGGGGGGCACTGATTTGGCGATATGCATATATATTAAATGCTATATGGGAGGAACACTTATATAAAGGTTGTCCCTGTATATTTATAGCATTTTGGTGTGTGCTGGCAAACTCTCCCTCTGTCTCCCCAAAGGGCTAGTGGGTCCTGTCCTCTATCAGAGCATTCCCTATGTGTGTGCTGTATGTCGGTACGTGTGTGTCGACATGTATGAGGAAAATGTTGGTGAGGAGGCGGAGCAAATTGCCTGTAATGGTGATATCACTCTCTAGGGAGTCGACACCGGAATGGATGGCTTACTTATGGAATTACGTGATAATGTCAACACGCTGCAAGTCGGTTGACGACATGAGACGGCCGGCGAACAAATTAGTACCGGTCCAGGCGTCTCAGACACCGTCAGGGGCTTGTAAAAACGCCCATTTACCTCAGTCGGTCGACATAGACCCAGACACGGACACTGATTTCAGTGTCGACGGTGAAGAAACAAACGTATTTTCCTTTAGGGCCACACGTTAAGGGCAATGAAGGAGGTGTTACATATTTCTGATACTCCAAGTACCACAAAGAAGGGTATTATGTGTGAGGTGAAAAAACTACCTGTAGTTTTTCCTGAATCAGATAAATTAAATGAAGTGTGTGATGATGCGTGGGTTTCCCCCGATAGAAAATTATTGGCGGTATACCCTTTCCCGCCAGAAGTTAAGGCGCGTTGGGAAACACCCCTCAGGGTGGATAAGGCGCTCACACGCTTATCAGAACAAAGGAGCCAGCTGATAGGAGGCTGAAAAATATCCTAAAAAGTATACACACATATGCTGGTGTTATACTGTGACCAGCGATCGCCTCAGCCTGGATGTGCAGAGCTGAGGTGGCTTGGTCGGATTCCCTGACTAAAAATATTGATACCCTTGACAGGGACAGTATTTTATTGACTATAGAGCATTTAAAGGATGCATTTCTATATATGCGAGATGCGCAGAGGGATATTTGCACTCTGGCATCAAGAGTAAATGCGATGTCCATATCTGCAAGAAGATGTTTATGGACACGACAGTGGTCAGGGGATGCAGATTCCAAACGGCACAAAGATGTATTGCCGTATAAAGGGGAGGAGTTATTTGGGGTCGGTCCATGGGACCTGGTGGCCACGGCAACTGCTGGAAGATCCACCGTTTTTTACCCTAAGTCACATCTCTGCAGAAAAAGACACCGTCTTTTCAGCCTCAGTCTTTTCGTCCCTATAAGAGTCATATCTGCCCAGGGATAGAGGAAAGGGAAGAAGACTGCAGCAGGCAGCCCATTCCCAGTAACAGAAGCCCTCCACCGCTTCTACTAAGTTCTCAGCATGACGCTGGGACCGTACAGGACCCCTGGATCCTACAAGTAGTATCAAAGGGGCACAGATTGGAATGTCGAGGCGTTTCTCCCCTCGCAGGTTCCTGTAGTCTGCTGTACCAATGTCTCCCTCCGACAGGGAGGCAGTATTGAAAACAATTCACAAGCTGTATTCCCAGCAGGTGATAATAAAATTACCCCTCCTACAACAAGGAAAGGGGTATTGTTCCACACTATAGGGTGGTACTGAAGCCAGAAGGCTAGGTGAGACCGATTCTAAATCTGAAAAATTTGAACACTTACAAGGGTTCAAATCCAGATGGAGTCACTCAGAGCAGTGATAGCGAACCGGGAACAAGGGGACTATATGGTGTCCCGGGACATCAGGGATGCTTACCTCCATGTCCCAAAATTTGCTTTTCTCACCAAGGGTACCTCAGGTTCGTGGTACAGAACTGTCACTATCAGTTTCAGACGATGCCGTTGGGGTGTCCAAGGCACCCTGGGTCCTTACCAAGGTAATGACCGAAATGAGGATTCGTCTTCAAAGAAAATGGACGACCTCCTGATAAGAACAAGGTCCAGAGAACAGTTGGAGGTCGGAGTAGCACTATCTCAAGTAGTTCTACGACAGCACGGGTGGATTCTAAATATTCCAAAACCGCAGTTGTTCCGACGACACGTCTGCTGGTCCTAGGGATGATTCTGGACACAGTCCAGGAAAAGGGTGTTTCTCCCAGAGGAGAAAGCCAGGGAGTTATCCGAGCTATTCGGGATCCTCCTAAAACCAGGAAAAGTGTCAGTGCATCATTGCACAAGAGTCCTGGTAAAAATGGTGGCTTATTACGAAGCGCTTCCATTCGGCAGATTTCACGCAAGAACTCTTCAGTGGGATCTGCTGGACAAATGGTGCGGATCGCATCTTCAAATGCATCAGCGGATAACCCTATATCCAAGGACAAGGGTGTCTCTCCTGTGGTGATTACAGAGTGCTCATCTTCTAGAGGGCCGCAGATTCGGCATTCAGGATTGGATGCTGGTAACCACGGAGGCCAGCCTGAGAGGCTGGGGAGCAGTCACACAGGGAAAAAAAATTTCCAGAGAGTGTGATCAAGTCTGGAGAATTCTCTCCACATAAATATACTGGAGCTAAGAGCAAATTTGTAATGCTATAAGCTTAGCAAGGCCTCTGCTTCAAGGTCAGCCGGTATTGATCCAGTGGGATAACATCACGGCAGTCGCCCACGTAAACAGAAAGGGCGGCACAAGAAGCAGGAGGGCAGTGGTCAAAACTGCAAGGATTTTTCGCTAGGCGGAAAATCATGTGATAGCACTGTCAGCAGTGTTCATTCCGGGAGTGGACGACTGGGAAGCAGACTTCCTCAGCAGGCACGACCTCCACCCGGGAGAGTGGGAACTTCATCAGGAAGTTTTCCGCGTGATTGTGAACCGTTGGGAAAGACCAAAGGTGGAAATGATGGCGTCCCGCCCGAACAAAAAACGGGACAGGTATTGCGCCAGGTCACGAGACCTTCAGGCGATAGCTGTGGACGTCCTTGTAACACCGTGGGTGTAACAGTCGGGGTATGTGTTCACTCTTCTGCTTCTCATAACCAAGGTATTGAGAATTATAAGACGTAGAGGAGTAAGAACTATACTCGTGGCTCCGGATTGGCCAAGAGGGACTTGGTACCCGGAACTTCAAGAGATGCTCACAGAGGACTAATGGCCTCGGGAGCTAAGATGGGATTTGCTTTCAGCAAGAACCATGTCTGTTCCAAGAGGAACCGTGGCATCTGCCTCTAAGAAAGGACCTGCTCCAGCAGGGACCTTGTCTGTTCCAAGACTTACCGCGACTGCGTTTGACGGCATGGCGGTTGAACGCCGGATCCGAAGGGAAAAGGCATTCCGGAAGAGGTCATACCTACCCTGGTCAAAGCCAGGAAGGAGGTGACCGCACAACGTTATCACCACATGTGGTGAAAATATGTTGCGTGGGTGAGGCCGGGAAGGCCCCACGAAAAAATTTCAACTAGGTCGATTTCTGCACTTCCTGAAAACAGGAGTGTCTATGAGCCTCAAATTGGGGTCCATTAAGGTTCAAGTTTCGGCCCTGTAGATTTTCTTCCAGAAAAAATTGGCTTCAATTCCTGAAGTCCAGACGTTTGTCAAGGGAGTATTGCATATACAGCCCCTTGTGTGCCTCCAGTGGCACCGTGGGATCTCAACGTAGTGTTGGGATTCCTCAAATCATATTGGTTTGAACCGTTCAAATCTGTGGATTTGAAATATCTCACATGGAAAGGGACCATGTTGTGGCCCTGGCCTCGGCCAGGCGATTGTCAGAATTGGGGGCTTTGTCTTAAAAAAGCCCATATTTGTTTTTCCATTCGGACAGGGCAGAACTGCGGACTCGTCCCCAGTTTCTTCCTAAGGTGGTGTCAGCGTGTCACCTGAAACAACATATTGTGGTGCCTGCGGCTACTAGGGACTTGGAGGACTCCAAGTTGCTAGACGTTGTCGGGGCCCTAAAAATAGATATATGTATATATATATATATATATATATATTTCCAGGACGGCTGGAGTCAGAAAGTCTGACTTGCTGTTTATATTGTATGCACCCCAAAAGCTGGGTGCTCCTGCTTCTAAGCAGACTATTGCTCGTTGGATTTGTAGTACAATTCAGCTTGCACATTCTGTGGCAGGCCTGCCACAGCCAAAATCTGTAAATGCCCATTCCACAAGGAAGGTGGGCTCATCTTGGGCGGATGCCCGAGGGGGTCTCGGCTTTAAAATTTTGCCGAGCAGCTACGTGGTCAGGGGGGAACACGTTTGTAAAATTCTACAAATTTGATACCCTGGCTGAGGAGGACCTGGAGTTCTCTCATTCGGTGCTGCAGAGTCATCCGCACTCTCCCGCCCGTTTGGGAGCTTTGGTATAATCCCCATGGTCCTGACGGAGTCCCCAGCATCCACTAGGACGTTAGAGAAAATAAGATTTTACTTACCGATAAATCTATTTCTCGTAGTCCGTAGTGGATGCTGGGCGCCCATCCCAAGTGCGGATTGTCTGCATTACTTGTACATAGTTATTGTTACAAAAATCGGGTTATTATTGTTGTGAGCCATCTTTTTTAGAGGCTACTTCATTGTTATCATACTGTTAACTGGGTTCAGATCACAAGTTGTACGGTGTGATTGGTGTGGCTTGTATGGGTCTTACCCGGGATTCAAGATCCTTCCTTATTGTGTACGCTCATCCGGGCACAGTACCTAACTGAGGCTTGGAGGAGGGTCATAGGGGGAGGAGCCAGTACACACCATGTGATCCTAAAAGCTTGCTTTTGTGCCCTGTCTCCTGCGGAGCCGCTATTCCCCATGGTCCTGACGGAGTCCCCAGCATCCACTACGGACTACGAGAAATAGATTTATCGGTAAGTAAAATCTTATTATATATACTATAGCATCATTTCTCCACTAGTTATATTACAAACTACTAAAGATACTACCACAGGACTATGAATAAGGAATGTCTATGAGGACAAGGCTAAGTTTATGGACTGTATATGAGATTTAGCCAGGACGAGGTAGTAACAGCACAGCTCAGGAACTTTACAGTACACAGATTAAATCAGTCGGTCTAGACAGCAAAGATACAATTCATCTAACTTGTAAACTCACTCAACCCTTGCAAATGTTTAAGGTTACAAGGTATCATTACAGAGATACTAATATAAAGTGTAGCAGTTATTCTACAGCTTCCAATTTAGATACTGTTACCATCTGCTAGATACCTCTATTATAGCTAGAATAAATAGTTCTAGTGAAGAACCAGCATCAATAACAATATATATCAAAGGTATAACAATAACCAGCCAATTCCACAGGAAACAACTTGTTTATATATTTATATATAAAACCCAACACTGCAAATACTTTTCTTAAATTTCTGGAGTCTGGATACTTACCTGCTAGAAGAGACAATATACCTGCTCTATATATATATGGACAATATTCATTTATTGAACTATGTGTACTAATGTATTGGTCATTATAAATGTGTAGTAGTGCATATGAATTGATATCATCTATTGGGTGTACTGAGAATTTATAGATATCTGTCAGTAAAGTATATGATTAATTGTTGGAAGAGTGATTACTTACCTGTGTCTGTTCATTGGTGAAGAATTGAAGATCCCTGATCATTTAAGGTAAACCTGCAAAGAAGGACAATATATAGATTGTTTAAGAGTGTATATTACAGCTAGATACACCTATTTGGTAAACAGGGTGGTCCCGAGTATACCCTACATTTATTTCATTTCACAAATAGAACAAATACTTGGGTGGAGGCACTGTTTTATTTAGTAACCGATACTATTGATAAAATAAAGGGTTACATTTGGAGGCACTAAAGCTGAGATCTGAACAGATAGATAGAAATGGAGTTTATAAAGGGAGAAGATATATATAGTTGGTGTAGAAGCAAAGGTGTAGATGCACAGAAAAGTAAGCATTTTGGGAAATTTTATGGAGATAATAGATGAAGATATTGTAAGTGAAGTAAAGAAAATGTATGGAATAAAACAACCATATATTGTAGATAAATGGAAAGGAGTTAATGATGAAATATGTGCCATTCTAATAAGTAATGACAATCAATTAGATGCTTCTGTAATACCCGCTAATATTTTAATTGAAAAGGCCCCTGGTAAGAAATGGAAAGTAATGTGGCCAGTAGATAAGTATGTAGATGAGGGGCAGAAGACCATAAAGCAAGATGATAGTAAAATTGAGAGTACAAGTGCAGGATGTTATCAACATAAAAGTAGTACCTCCGAAGAAGAATCATTAGATAAGGATACAATAGATCCCCAAGTTGAGAATGTAATGGATAAAGTGGTTAGTCATTTTGAACGATGGCATTATGAAGGGGGGTATCGGAGACTGAGAATCTTTTCGGGAGTAACGCCAGTTCCCACCGGAGAAGAGAACTATGATGTATGGCGGGAGGCGGCAGTACAACATTCGGAGGAGTGGAGATGCCCCGAACATATTAAAAAACAAAGGATTGTGGAAAGTTTGAGGGGACCCGCTATGGGAATAATTCATGCTACCAGGAGAAGTAATTCACAAGCTACTTTGAAAGATTATTTCGAGGCATTAGACTATTCCTTTGGAACACTAGAGGATGTAGGGGACATCTTATCTAGATTGAATCAGACTTATCAAGAGCCTAACGAAACTCTTACCAATTATATTTATCGGCTAGACAAAATTCTGTACAAGCTGCTAGATAAAGGAGGGATTGGTCCTCAAGAAATTGACGGAAGGCGATTGAAACATATATTGAGAGGGGCTTTGACTACCAACCCAGTGGCTCAACGTCTGAGATGTATATTACCCAGGGATCCTGCTCCTACTTTAGGTGAATTGATAAAAGAAGTAAAACTAGAAGAGGTGCAGATTGAAAACAGAGAGAAGACTCTAAAGCGAGTTAAAGTAATTGTTCCTACTCCTGAAGTTTCTTCAGTTAATGAGCAGTTATTAAAGCTAATAGAGGAACAAAATAAGAAATTAGATCAGTTGATTTCTTTACAGAATGTACCATCTGTTACTTCAAGAGTGTCATCATCTGGACGGGGTAGAGGGTTCAGTAGGAGATCTGGAGATAATTCCAATATCACTTGCTACAAATGTGGACAATTGGGACATAGATCTTTTGAATGTAGTCAAGGAAGAAGTTTCCGTTCACTAACAGCTACACTTGATAGAAGTCAGTGTGAACAGCCGGGAAACGTAGAGGGGATGTCGATGAACCCCGCACCGGCTCCCAACCAATAATTGTCTGCAAAATGGGGAGTACCCAGTGGCCCTCTGTTATACCTGAAGGAATGATGGGACAGGCCCCTCTGTTGCCTGTTTTATTAAATGGTCACTTATGTACCGCGTTACTTGATAGTGGATCTCAAGTATCTATAATTTTTGAAAGTTGGTACCATCAATATATGTCTGATGTCCCATTAATGCCTTTTGATGGATTAACTATTTGGGGTTTAAGTGAACAGAAGTATCCCTACCTGGGATATGTAGTTACTCAGATAGAATTTCCTCAACAATCATCTGGATATCAAGACCCATTACCATTTCTGGCCTTGGTTTGCCCTAACTCTCCTGGAGATAAGGGAGTAGTGTCAGTAATTGTAGGCACTAATTCAAATTTATTTAAGATGTTATCTGAGTGGTGTTTGGAACAACAAAAGATCTCCAACCCTACATCAATAGGTGTCCCTGGATTGGATCCAGTTAGGGTAAATAGAGTGGGTGTAAATTCCCCAACTACCTTACTTCCTGTTATTCATAGTGACCCTGAGACTGAATTTATTACTAAAATTTCAGAGTGTTTTCAAAACAGTGATATAACTGGGGATGAGAAGAACCAGCTAATTTATCAATTAATGAAAAAAGGGCCAGTTTTCTCCTTGAGGGAATGGGATTTGGGCACGGCCATTGGGATAGAACATCGTATTCATCTGACCAATGAGACTCCCTTTAGAGAAAGATCTAGGCGGTTGGCCCCAGCCGATTTTGACGATGTCAGACAGCATTTAAAGGGTTTGTTGGAGAATCAAGTTATTGCTGACTCAGATAGTCCCTATGCATCTCCCATTGTAGTGGCCAGAAAAAAAAATGGGGATATCAGACTATGTGTGGATTATCGTACCTTAAACAGTAGAACAATTCCCGACCAGTACACTGTCCCCAAAGTGGAGGAAGCATTGGATTGTTTGCAGGGTAGCAGGTGGTTTTCTGTACTCGATATGAGGAGTGGCTACTATCAGATACCGATGCATCCGGATGACTGGCCTAAGACGGCTTTTATTTGTCCCATTGGTTTTTTTGAATTTTTAAAGATGCCCCAAGGGATTAAAGGAGCCCCAGCAACTTTTCAGCGAACAATGGAACAAACAGTAGGGGATATGTGTTATCGAGAAGTTCTAGTCTATCTAGATGACCTTATTGTGTTTGGAAGAACTTTGGACGAACATAACCATCGACTGTTAAAAGTATTAGACCGGCTACAGAAAAGAGGGTTAAAATTGTCAATTGACAAATGTAAATTGTGTCAAACCACAGTGAAATATCTGGGCCATGTGGTTAGCCGGGAGGGGGTCTCTACTGACCCGGATAAAGTGGTTGCGGTACAAAATTGGCCACGCCCAAATACTTTAAAGGATCTTCGATCATTCCTGGGATTCTGTGGGTACTATAGGAGATTTGTTCCGCAGTACTCCAAAATTGCCCGTCCTTTAAATTATTTAACTAAAGGATATCCTTCATACAAACATGATCGAACCAAGCATAGGGATCAACATCTGAAAGGCTATTACAAGCCCCATGAAGCATTTGGTGACCGTTGGACAACATCCTGTGAAGAGGCTTTTGAAAAATTTAAATTCCATCTAACTCATTCTCCTGTTCTATCATATGCCAATCCGGAGCTCCCTTATGAATTGCATATTGATGCCTCATTTGAGGGGTTAGGGGGAGTATTATACCAACAACACTCTACTGGTTTAAAGCCCATTGCATATGTTAGCCGAGGTCTATCGGCCAGTGAAAAGAACTATGCTGTCCATAAGTTGGAATTTTTATCTTTAAAATGGGCTGTTGTGGATAAGTTTCACGATTATTTGTATGGCGTTCAATTCATGGTAATTACGGATAATAATCCTTTGACATACATTAATACTACCGCCAAATTAGACGCCACGGGACATAGGTGGTTAGCAGCCCTGTCAAATTATCATTTTACTTTAAAATATAAGCCAGGAGTACAAAATGTAGATGCTGATGCTCTTTCCCGGCTACCCCATCCCCTGTTTGTTAGTCCTAATGACGATTGGGTGGAAATACCAGCTCCTGCGCTCCGAGGGTTATGTCATCAAATACACCTGTTAACTAGTAATTCAGAAGGAGCTGTACACTCGTTGGGAGCCACTGAAGCCTCTATTCCTTCTATGTACTGTTGGATTAACCCCTCTAATTTAGGAGAATTACCCATCATTTCCAAAGATCAACTACGAAAGGATCAAAACCCTGATATTGCCCTTGTTATCAAACATTTGAAAGATTCTAGAGGAGTCCTGAAGTATAATCTCTCCATCAAAAGCCAAGCGTTACTGCGACAGAGAAAGAGATTGGTGTTCAGACAAGGCATCCTCTTTAGAAAAACCACTAACAGTGAGGGACAATTTAAACATCAACTGGTTCTTCCTACCGTCCATATTCCTATGGTTCTCAAGTCACTGCATAATAACCATGGACATTTGGGGGTGGATAAAACTCTACATTTAATCCAAGAGAGAGTATACTGGCCTTACATGAGTAAAGAGATTGAATCTTACTGTAAACACTGTAAAAACTGTGTTCTTAGAAAGAAGTTGCCCACTCCCTCTGCCAAAATGGTCAATTTGAGTAGCTCTGGGCCCATGGAATTAATTTGTATGGACTTTCTGTCTTTAGAAGGGCCAAATGGGAGGGAAAGTAATATTCTCATAATAACTGATCATTTTACCCGATACGCCCAGGCCTATGTTACCCGAGACCAAAAAGCTTTAACTGTAGCTAAGACCCTTTGGGATCATTTCTTTGTGCATTATGGACTACCAGCTCGCATCCATACTGATCAGGGAAGAGACTTTGAAAGCAAGTTAATTAAAGAACTGTGTATTTGTTGTGGGATAAGAAAATCTAGAACATCGCCATATCATCCTCAAGGGGATCCACAGCCGGAGCGATTCAACAGAACTCTGCTTGATATGTTAGGAACTCTGGATCCCAAACATAAGCTACAATGGAAACGATTTATTAATAAACTGGTTCATGCTTACAACTGCACCAGAAATGAATCCACCGGGTACAGTCCCTATTCACTTATGTTTGGAAGAAAAGCTCGATTGCCTATTGATGTTTCTTTGGGCTTGTCTGTTTCCTCCAATCATCCATCAACCTATAATACCTATGTAAATAACCTGAGGAAAGAACTGAAGACCGCTCATGACATTGCTAAGAGAGTATCTGAACGACAAGGTGAAAAGAATAAGCAGATACATGATGCTAAGGTAAAAGAGCACGTATTACTCCCTGGTGATAGAGTTCTTTTAAGAAGACTTGGAACTCCAAAGAGACAAAAACTCTCCAATCGATGGAAAGAAATACCATATCGAATAATTAAACAATTGCCTAATATTCCTGTTTATCAACTAGTACCGGAAAATAAAGAAGGTCCTATATTAACGTACCATCGTCAACATTTGCTGCCCATTAGTCATGATATTTATTTTGAGATGGAACCTGCTAATATGGATGATCAAGTGGTAGAACAGTTGAGCCCTTCAACATCATCAACATCTCAACCTTCTCCCCAAACTGAATGGTTGGATCCTGGAAGAATAGACCAGGAATTCTTCTATAAAGAAGTTCCATATAGTCAAGATGAAGAATTAGGAGAACCCTTATCCCCACCTTCTCCAAAGTATGATTCTCTAATCAACACAATGGATAACTCTCCACCTCCTGTCCTTGAACATTGGAATATAAATGAACCTAATGATCCTCCCTGGGATGAAACTGCACTGACTTCAAGTACTGAATACGACCCTATGAATGATCAAAGTAATAGGGGAAATGGAGACCACCCCAGACCACACCGGGAACGTAAGCCACCTATGATTCTCACGTATGATCAGTTGGGACATTCCTGCTATGAGCCCCGAGTAGTGCATCCTAGTCTAATATATACTTGGCCATACTTTGGGTATATGGAGAATCAAACTTTAACTGGGTGGTAACACTGTATAGTTCACCGGTTTATTAAGTGGTGCTCCGAAGAGAAAATAAACCTTGTTTTCTTTATGCTAAGTGATTCGGATCACCAGGGGGAGAAATGTAGGGATGTTTCAAAGTTTGTGTACAGTTAGTTATAAAAAAAAAAAAAAAAAAAACCAAACATATATGTATCCATATAGGCGTAGTAGTGTCTGTTACTATATTTAATCAGTTGTGAGGTAAATATAAGGGAGATTGGAGATTCACTGTGATTTGTTTAATTGTACCCCAAAAGATAAGCCTGTATATGTATACCAATGATAGTGAGTGAGAACACTGAGTTAATACCAGTAATAGAATGGTATTATTATAACTATGAGGGACTAAAATGGTGACTACCATGTTCTGTCAGAAATCAGTGAGGCACGAGGACTGGAGCAAGATAGCTCGAGCTGTCGGCGGGAGATTTCTGCCCCCTGGAGACTGAGCCTGCTCTCGTGGCCCCTGGGGCTCCGGTATAAAAGGGGGAGCTGAAGCGCTATTCAGGACTAGTGTGTGCGCCTCTGAGGGAGATGCTTCTGCCCCTCTCTGCCCGCCGCGACGAGCTGAGATGTGAACATTGGCGGCGCAGAAGAGCTGGTGTAGCCTCCCTAACGAGCGATAGCACACTGAAGACGGATCGCCAGGAAGACTGTACCTGGCATCTTCATCAGCGGCCGGCGGAGCCGTGAATACCGAGCGCCGGAGAAGAGATCGGCGGGGCTGTGAAGACGGAGCGCCGGAGAAGTGATCAGCGGTGCTGAACAGACGGATCGCTGGAGAAGCGGTGGTTGGCGGTGACCGGAAGGGCCGTGTGGACCGACAGCTGGGGGAGCAGTTACCGGCATAACCTGAGGTAATCTACGAGTGGCCGGGAACCTCAGTAGCGACGCTGCCGTCCCCACATATTGAGCCAAAGAGACCGCTGTCCTAATGAGCCTGGGAAGCAGTTACCTGTGAGGAAGGAGACACGGCACAGATCACGAGCAAGGCACCCAGCTATCCCATCAGCAAACATGACCGCTCACTCAATGAACTGACCCGCTGCCCACCAATGAAATACCGGGTGGGTGGAGCCATCCGTATACTAGAGGGTGAGTGACCGGAGTCACTCACTGAAAACATCTGAGGTCTGTAAAACGTTTATATACACACCTTCTCACCTGGAACACTTAGCCAGGGTTTCAGCACTGTACGCATTGAATATAACTTAACTAAACGAAAACCCTAGTGACTATCCATTTCTTGCCACAATTAGCATTCTGCAGGAGTATTATATAAAGGTGACAAGTGGCTGGACCAATCAATCTACGGAAGTCATATAGACATCTTAATTTCTAACTAGAATACATATATATATATATATATATATATATATATATATATATATATATACACTATAGCATCATTTCTCC
>NW_026969473.1:0-39135 GCF_028390025.1 Pseudophryne corroboree
TCTCTCAGAGCCGGGGGACCTGCTGACAAAAAATGAATTTTCTGCAAGGCAACTATGTTAGCTCTGTGTTTATGAAAAGTGGTCAAGGCTAGCCTGCGTTTATTGGGGGAGTTCAACCCTTTAACATTCAATGAATATATTCGTACCATTTAAAATATAGAAAAAGCAAAAACAGCTGACATCCCAAATTGGGGGTGTGGGGGGGGGGGAAGACAAACTAGGGAAAAAATAGGAAAGGACAGGCAGGAAAAACCAAAAGGGACCATTATATCGGGAGCGCATTGCTACTGCAGGGTAAAGGTATGCAGAAGAAAAAGTATGGGGAGGTGGCGGTAGTATCACCACCCGGGGTACAAAAGGCACATGTATACCTGGAGCAATAACGTATAGCCAAACTACAAGTACCAATAAGGGTACCAACAAGCACATCAGCAAATAATGTAAGTGACTAGTGAGAAACCCTGATGTGTACAGTAAGAAGAAAAAGAAAGATAAAAGAGATAGAATCAGAGGAAAATGCAGGTACACATAGTAATATAAACAGCAAATGAAGGAACCAAAAGCATACACATATATAACAGATAACCTCACGTATCCGGTATGCATTATAAGGGGGACGGAGTCCCCAACCAAACATGTAGATCAACCAGGAATTACATTAATTGGAACATTGAATACTCAGTCAGGTCGCAGACCACTCACGAGTAAGTGGCAGGTGAGGTTTCAATGTAGAGGGCACTTTGACAGAAACATCCCAGTCATTAAGCAGCTTAACCCCAGCGTCCAGAGTGGCAACTACGTAGGAGGAATTCTCATGGGAAATCACCAATTTCACTGGGAAGCCCCATCTGTATCTAATGTCATGAGAACATAGTGCCTCCGTGATAGGAGCCAGAGCTCTACGTTTAGAGATGGTCAGTGCCAAGAAGTCAGGAAATATTTATATGCCTCCAAGCGTATCCGAATCAGACACAGCTCTGGCAGCTTGCATTATCCATTCCTTGGTCATGAAGAAGTGAACACAGAGGAGGGTATCCCGAGTGTAGGAGGCTGAATCCGATTGTGGTTTCGGAAGCCGGTGAATGCGATCGATAAGAAGGTCTCTGTCGTCCGCCCCAGGTAGCAGTTTGCGGAAGAGGGACATAGCATAGTCCAGAAGTTCCGAATTGGCCACAGAGTCTGGGATACCTCGGATTTTAATATTATTTCTCCGCGACCTGTCCTCTATATCCTCCAGTTTGTCTTTATACGTCTCCATCTCAGCTTGTTGTCTGTCATGGGCCGAAATAAGGTCATTATGAGAGGACACCAGTTCCTCCATTTTACATTCAAGGTGGTCTGTGCGATCACCTAAAGCAGTTAGCTCCACTTTAACTTCACAGATAGCCAGAGAGAGGTCTTGAGTGAGCTCAGATTTAAAAGCCACAAGGACTTGACACAGAGTCTTGACAGTGAGAGGATCCGTAGAATTAGAGTCCACCCCAGGGACCGATAAGGAATGGCCAGAACTCTCCTTAGGACGGTCAGGTTGGCTCGATGGGATGGAGCTCCCGGCAGGAGACGAGGAGATACGAGCCCCTTTTTGATTAGAGAAAGCCACCGGGGGCGGGAGTGCGTCCTTAATTTTTTTCGGGGGCATCGTTAGAGGGCTGCAGTAGAAGGAGTAGACGAGTGAAACTGGAAGGCCAATGCGTCACAGGCCCTGGAGGCAGAGTAGTATGCTGGTTCCAAACAGAAGCTACTATGTATGCATGAGGACCCCGAGTGGAGGCGTAGAGAGGACAGAGCACATCACATCCCTATTCAAACATTATTACATGCAGAGAGATCTTTGCAGGGTCGGGGAGAAACGACAAATATGAGAGAGGCACAACAAATCCCAGCAAGGGGGTACTCACAGATCCAGTACAGGGGATTCCAGCAGGAATCGGCAGCACTACCACATAATGGAACATACACCCCAAGGGAGATGTAGTAGAAAAAGCTGGAGGAGAGCCCCAGGCAGATATCACTGGTCCTGGTTTAGCTCAGGGAGAGACAGAGCTGCAGAGATGCACAGACTGAAGAATCCAAAATGGGCGCTGGCTGTGAATGTCTCCTTCCCAGCTGGAGACAGAGGTGGATCCCAGGCACACAGGAGTAAAAGCACAAGGGCCCACGGGTCCTCGGCCTCTGGGAGCCCCCAGAGACCCCCCAGGAGCCTGCAGGGAGAGGTAGGAGCCGTCCGGCGGAGCCACGTCCCATTTTCCCAGGTCCCGAAAGTCCGGCCCGGGTATGCTTGAAAATTTAGTCCCCGGCTTCAGGGCAGAAGGTAGGCCGCAATCTGCAGGAGCCTCCAGGAGTGCTCCCCGATTCCACGGACCTCACCAACTGGCCAGCGCACAGCAGCAGGAGTAGGGGAGAGGGCACCAGGCTGATAGGAGCAGAGATGGATGTGTAGGGAGGGAGAGAAGTGCCAGAAATCCTGCAGCTCTGCTGAGACTCTTCCACTCACAGCAGCAGCTAGGCCACGCCCCCCTGGGGATTATTTTTAAAATATGCCATCCTGTCTGACATTGCAGTGCCACTCCTAGATGGGCCAGGTGTTTGTGTCGGCCACTTGGGTCACATAGCTTAGCCATCCAGCGACCTTGGTGCACCTCTTTTTTTCTTTGCATCATGTGCTGTTTGGGGACTATTTTTTGAAGTGCCATCCTGTCTGACACTGCAGTGCCACTCCTAGATGGGCCAGGGGTTTGTGTTGGCCACTTGGGTCGCTTAGCTTAGTCACACAGCTACCTCATTGCACCTCTTTTTTTCTTTGCATCATGTGCTGTTTGGGGACTATTTTTTAAATCTGCCATCCTGTCTGACACTGCAGTGCCACTCCTAGATGGGCCAGGTGTTTGAGTCGGCCACTTGGGTCGCTTAGCTTAGCCACACAGCTACCTCATTGCACCTCTTTTTTTCTTTGCATCATGTGCTGTTTGGGGACTATTTTTTAAATCTGCCATCCTGTCTGACACTGCAGTGCCACTCCTAGATGGGCCAGGTGTTTGTGTCGGCCACTCAGGTCGCTTAACTTAGTCACACAGCGACCTAGGTGCACCTCTTTTTTTCTTTGCATCATGTGCTGTTTGGGGACTATTTTTTGAAGTGCCATCCTGTCTGACACTGCAGTGCCACTCCTAGATGGGCTAGGTGTTTGTGTCGGCCACTTGGGTCGCTTAGCTTAGTCATCCAGCGACCTCGTGCAAATTTTAGGACTAAAAATAATATTGTGAGGTGTGAGGTGTTCAGAATAGACTGGAAATGAGTGGAAATTATGGTTATTGAGGTTAATAATAATATGGGATCAAAATGACCCCCAAATTCTATGATTTAAGCTGTTTTTGATGTTTTTTTGTAAAAAAACACCCAAATCCAAAACACACCCGAATCCGACAAAAAATTTTCAGGGAGGTTTTGCCAAAACGCGTCCGAATCCAAAACATGGCCGCGGAACCGAAACCAAAATGCAAAACCCGAAATATGTCCGGTGCCCATCACTAGTAATAACATTAATGGTCTGAACTCTTAAAGAAAAAGAGAGAAGAAAGAATTCGAAATGCCCTATGGTGGTGCACACAGTCTTGTATTAAGTTATAACTTTTATTGAATTATATGTTAAAACCAGCGAATATTAAAAGGAAAGTAGAATCGTGTAAATAGAAAAGAAATAGTGTTTAAAATAAAAGTGCTGCGCACTAGATGTCACCGGATTCGCTCATATATTGCTAGCAAAATCTATAGATGGTCACGAGTGTGTCAAAAATATTCATGTGTGTTATATTATACTTTTTAGATAGCTGAGAAAGCTGCAAGAATAAATGTCCCACAAATTAATTGCATTCCTTCCCAGGATTCCAGATGTGGGATCGTTGAAACCAAATTCCAGATATCACCTTATGTGGTGCTAATGATTTACTATATATTTTGCTGAATTGTCTCTCAATAAACTGATCAGAATGCGAAATGTTTACTGTGTCTCTCTGTATCTCAGAGTTAATATACAAGCTCAGTCATAAGGTCTCAGTAATGTCTGTGTGTTCTAGCTCCATGAGCAGTGTTGTATCCACTGAGAAAGGAGCATATGAAACATTCAGATACAAATGTATCCACTAAAGGGAAACAGTTATTAAGCTCTGACAGTATCCAATCTTTTACTTGTCACAAGATTTTATCATAGCTTCGCTATGGCTCAGAGAGCTGTGACAATTAATGATAATAAATGATCAGAAATCTTTTTAACCAGATATTGTTGTACATCATATTTGTTCCCTTGGGATCCTTATATTCAAATAGATGTTTAGTGATCTAATTTGGATCATAAGAGTGGTTTATTCCTCTGTGTTATAATAGGGATGTTAAGGGCTCAACACACTCTTATTTGGATGTAGGCTCAAAGTATCAATATAAACATGGTTCGTTAATGTATCATGTTAAGCCTTCAAGGTGTGTATATGATAGTGAGTCTTACACCAGGTGCCTAAGTATATTAGTCGCCCTCTGCTGCCCTTTTATTTGGGAGGATTATATATACAGTGAGTATATAGCACTTGCTGTGAATGGGTCTGCGATCACTATAGAGTTAATGTGAGTGTAAAATGTGTCATTAATATCCTGACACACATCCAGCTTTTTATTAAATAATTTTTGATGTGGATGTTATATACACATTAAACATCTTTTGGTGTGCGTATCAGGGCTTTAATATTCAGCCTTGTGAACACCATTTAATACCATTCATAATACACAGTGTTATTTCGGCATGGTGAATTATTATCATCAGCATCTAGTTGTGCAATTTCCTCCCTGTAACTCCCACACTTTACCTGAACTGAAACACTTGCAAAATCAATGATTTCTGATATAGATACATATGCACATTAAATGTCTATTGACCATATGGATTAGAACTTTAGTGTACTGCCTTAGTATAAGGTTCAGTATGGTTCATTACACATGGTAATTACTTGCACAGCAGCATCTAGTTGTGCAATTTCCTCCCTGTAACTCCCACACTTTGCCTGAACTGAAAGTTAATGACACATTTTACACTCACATTAACTCTATAGTGATCGCAGATCCATTCACAGCAAGTGCTATATACTCACTGTATATATAATCCTCCCAAATAAAAGGGCAGCAGAGGGCTAGCTGCGCACTTTAGGTAGTCACTGGACAATGCTCAGCTAGATAGATTAGGAAAAATGTATACTGAAGATGAGAGTGTCTGATCTGTGTTAGCTGTGAGGCTTATCTAAAGCATACAATACTAATAGCTGCTAACAGAATGCTATACTGTGCAAGTAATTACCATGTGTAATGATCCATACTGAACCCTATACTAAGGCAGTACACTAAGGTTCTAATTCATATGGTCAATAGACATTTAATGTGCATATGTATCTATATCAGAAATCATTGATTTTGCAAGTGTTTCAGTTCAGGCAAAGTGTGGGAGTTACAGGGAGGAAATTGCACAACTAGATACTGCTGTGCAAGTAATTACCATGTGTAATGAACCATACTGAACCTTATACTAAGGCAGTACACTAAGGTTCTAATCCATATGGTCAATAGACATTTAATGTGCATATGTATCTATATCAGAAATCATTGATTTTGCAAGTGTTTCAGTTCAGGCAAAGTGTGGGAGTTACAGGGAGGAAATTGCACAAACTAGATGCTGATGATAATAATTCACCATGCCGAAATAACACTGTGTATTATGAATGGTATTAAATGGTGTTAACAAGGCTGAATAATAAAGCCCTGATACGCACACCAAAAGATGTTTAATGTGTATATAACATCCACATCAAAAATTATTTAATAAAAAGCTGGATGTGTGTCAGGATATTAATGACACATTTTACACTCACATTAACTCAATAGTGATCGCAGACCCATTCACAGCAAGTGCTATATACTCACTGTATATATAATCCTCCCAAATAAAAGGGCAGCAGAGGGCGACTAATATACTTAGGCACCTGGTGTAAGACTCACTATCATATACACACCTTGAAGGCTTAACATGATACATTAACGAACCATGTTTATATTGATACTTTGAGCCTACATCCAAATAAGAGTGTGTTGAGCCCTTAACATCCCTATTATAACACAGAGGAATAAACCACTCTTATGATCCAAATTAGATCACTAAACATCTATTTGAATATAAGGATCCCAAGGGAACAAATATGATGTACAACAATATCTGTTTAAAAAGATTTCTGATCATTTATTATCATTAATTGTCACAGCTCTCTGAGCCATAGCGAAGCTATGATAAAATCTTGTGACAAGTAAAAGATTGGATACTGTCAGAGCTTAATAACTGTTTCCCTTTAGTGGATACATTTGTATCTGAATGTTTCATATGCTCCTTTCTCAGTGGATACAACACTGCTCATGGAGCTAGAACACACAGACATTACTGAGACCTTATGACTGAGCTTGTATATTAACTCTGAGATACAGAGAGACACAGTACACATTTAGCATTTTGATCAGTTTATTGAGAGACAATTCAGCAAAATATATAGTAAATCATTAGCACCACATAAGGTGATATCTGGAATTTGGTTTCAACGATCCCACATCTGGAATCCTGGGAAGGAATACAATTAATTTGTGGGACATTTATTCTTGCAGCTTTCTCAGCTATCTAAAAAGTATAATATAACACACATGAATATTTTTGACACACTCGTGACCATCTATAGATTTTGCTAGCAATATATGAGCGAATCCGGTGACATCTAGTGCGCAGCACTTTTATTTTAAACACTATTTCTTTTCTATTTACACGATTCTACTTTCCTTTTAATATTCGCTGGTTTTAACATATAATTCAATAAAAGTTATATCTTAATACAAGACTGTGTGCACCACCATAGGGCATTTCAAATTCTTTCTTCTCTCTTTTTCTTGTAGACTTACCTTGCCTGTGGTAGCACCCCCAAATTTCTGGAAGAATATAAGGAATATCTTTGATAATTTGAAAAATGGGGGTCAATTACTAAATATGAATTTACCTGTGCGACCAGTATTATAGTAACTGGTCTGAACTCTTGGAAATGTGTGTGTATATATATATATATATATATATATATATATGTACCCTAACAAATTGTAATAACAGGAATATGTATGTGTATGCACATATAGATAGATAGATAGATAGATAGATAGATAGATAGATAGATAGATAGATAGATATGTATATCTTGAGGATGGAAATGGAAAATCATATCATGTTGGGATCATATTGTTCAGAGTCACATAAACAGTGATCTGGTGGGTATAAGAATATTGTCACATATTGCAGCAACAAGTTATTAATAATACCAGATTTATGTATGATTAATGTGAGGGGTTTAACTGGTCATGGGGCGGGAACTCAGATGCAAACAACAGAAATCACATCTCAAGTCTTAGCCATCGCCCACCACTTGAGCTGACCAATGATCCCCGGTGCACAAGATATGTCCCACCCTCGAACTAATGGAAGAAGAGCATACAGTGTTTATTGTATTGTGTTTTGACCAAATGTATAAAAAGCCTGCTGCAGGCCCAGTCACACACAATCTCTGAAGATCAGCTACCTTGATGATTGAGGACCGGACTGGGAAGCGCAGGCAAACAAATGTATGTACCATTAACTGTAGCCCTTTTTTTCTTATTGTATTGTGTTATTATTGTAACCCCCTGCTAAGTAAAATAACCGTTGTTGGGTTGGACCACAACATAGTTTTTGAAATACAACTGGTGTCGTGTCCCATTTCCTGCTAAAGTTTTAAGGTATATTTCTATCACACATGTATCTGCATTTAGCTAACAGCGTGACTGTGTGCGTGTATGCACTGCGTGTACTTTGTACGTCCGTCACGACGTGTGTATGCAAAGTGTGTACACGGTACAGGCTTTTGTATGCTAACTTTGTAAAAAGTACGTAGGGTAAGGATTACATATAGCGGCTGCAGCGGCTTGAATTTACATGTATTGAAGGTATTGAAGTATTTCTTTTAATCCTGTAAGTAAATCAACATTTACAATTGGGGGCTCAATCCGGTTTTTCACACAATCAAAGGCTAGCAGATCATAGCAGACTTTAATCTATCAGCAAAGGGTGGAAATACATCTTTACGTTAAACCTTTTTCTGGTTGCTGGATGTTTTGAAACCCTAATTGTGTGCTGTTAGATTTTGTCTGCTCTGTCTGGTCTGCAGAAGTGCTGAAAGAAACTGTAGGTAAACAGGAAAAAAGCTATTTAAAAATCTGTGTAATTTTTTTTGGCGCCAAAAGCGTACACTAAAGGTACCAATACTTTGCATACCCTCTCACATATTGTTGCCACAAGGTATAGTTTTTTTAATTCAGTTTAAACCTGTGTGAAATTGGATACATTTGTTTGCTATATAGAAAAATTTGAAATAAATGTATTTAAGGGAGTAATTATAAAAACACAAAACGCAGTTCTGGCCCAGTCATAAAGGGTTATACAGAACAAGTGTGGGTTGTGTTTTGTGAGCGATTATAGTTTGTATTGCTCACATTTATAGAGATTGTGTGATTTGTTTTATTGCGGACGCACGTTTGTACACGTGGTCCGGACAAAGTACAGGAGAGCGCTCGTGGCGTAAAAGGTGCGCTGGTCGCATGTTTACGCAAGGTTGCATAGGAATATGGACGCTAAGTACAAAGCACACAATATTTGTTCAATTAAAGTCGGGATAGTATACATTAAATACAATAGCACATAACTATCCGATTTCAAAAGCAGATTAGTGTAAGACTTTTTGTCTAAACTGTAAGTGCCTCTGGGGTAAAGCTGCCAATCAGAGTGGAAATTTTCTGTACAGAAAAACGCTGTGTATTTGTGTGAGCTGAAAGCGGAGTGAGTGGATTTGAACCCCGGAAATTCGGGTCCCGTGTGTACACCAAGTAAGTGGAGGCTTGTTGGCGTGAGGTGGCTGACTTACGTTAATATAGATAGAGATAATATGCAAATCGTGAGGAGATTTGTAGAGGAGCGTGATATAGAATTGTGCATTGTGCAGAAGTATAGAAATTGTGATTTGAAGTTTAAAAGTATTGTATTATGCTCCGGCTGAGGATCGCAGCTTGTATATTCGATTCCAGTGGTCGTAGGGTGGATAGGTAACAAGTGCCTATATGCTGTGCGATTGGACCGCATGTTTGTGGGTGCGATACATAGCACAACTTGATACCCCTTTACGAGCTTTTGCGTAAAATCGCGGTATCATTAGCGCTGTGTAGAGCACACGCAAGCGTGATTTTAAAAGTCAAAAAGGGAAGTTTTCGCTGGTCTCTCTCAGGAAAATCTTCAACGGTAGATATTCACTGGAAAAGGTGAGTTACTCCTAAAACTTCCAGTGAATAGAAGCCAGTTAGGGCCTCACTCGGTACGTGGTGGTCACTATTGGAGTGAGTCGTGGTACGTCAGCGGAGAAGAAGCGAGTGAAATCGCTAGATGTCTTTCACCGCCTATTGTGTTGTGCATTTGGGGTTTGCGTTTATAGGCAAAAAGTCCGCAATGGGATCCAATTGCAAAAGCAGTGGGCATTTAGTAGCTAGGGTTCAGACTGAAGAGTTGGGACCGAGAAGGTCAGAATTGCGGCCGAGAGGGTCAGCAAGGTTTATTATGTGTGACAAATATGGTTCACACATGGAGGCTTTTTGCAATGAATGGGTACGTATGACTGCGGAAGATAGGGTATCATTCCCTTGGATGGGCAGCTTTGAGCCAGAGGTACTGCAGAATGTAGGTATTAGAATATGTCTGATCAAATCTAGAAAACAAAGGATCAGACATAACAATTGTTTAAATCTGTGGCAATAAGAGGGAAAGGAGCAAAGGGAACAAACTCGCAAAGCAAGTTCCAAACATAGCAGGGCATGAACACACCATTACCGACACAGGTCGAAGGGGAGAAAATGGCTACAATCAATGGTATATCTGTAAATGATAGAAAAATGCAGAATCAATGTGTTAACCTTAACCCAAGTTGTATTCTGTTTTGAACTCTCTCCAAGGTCATAGGTCAGAGGAAAATGATGCATCCATCCCACTCTCAGCCCTCATCCAGGCAGTCGCCTTACAGGAAATTCAGGTGGGCCCTGTCCAACCAGTAAGAGCAGTAACAGTATCCCCCACTGAAAGGACTGGTGAGATCACAGACATCGGTAAGTGTGAGACTGTTCATTACACAGAGACATTAACACCTCACAGTGAGCAGATTAGAAATGGAATGGTAGGGATATACCCTGTCTTGGAAATAGTAACTCCCAATGGGAGAACCGATAGTCAGGGAGTAATCCTCACCAGGAATAATGCAATGTATTGCCCGTGGTCCAGATCAGAACTGCGGTCAATCATTTCAGAATTCCCCGATCCCCAGAAGCATTTAGACAGATGTCAGAAGTTTATCAGGGATCTGGGTAATACACATGAATCGGCAAACAAAGATTGGCGGATATTCTTGAAAGCGTGCCTACCCCCTAATATCGACACCCAAAAAATGTATTACGGATTGTAAATTAGAGTCGGATGGTCCTATGACTGACGAACACAATCAGGAGAACGTGGAACGAATTAACATGCAACTAGGATTGTATTTCCCCACTACTGTTAAGTGGAGAAAATTTTTCTACATAAAGCAGAGAGAAAATGAAATGACATCTGAATATTTCTATAGGGCGTTGCAAATAATGGCTAGATACACTGGGGTATCGGATATAGGGAACGATGAGAATTACAGGGAGGTGGCTGTCTCTGTGCTAATGGATGAGCTCAGTAAGGCATTGAGGGCCAAGGTGCAAACCTCTTTGCCAAATTGGAGAGGGGTCACAGTAGATAATCTTATAGAATGCGTTATGGAACATCACAGGAATATCACTATATGCAGGGAACAACAGGAGGAGAGGCTGAGGACTGAAAATACACAGGCTCTTACAGCAAATTCCCATCTACCTGAACCCCAGATCATTGATGTTTGGAAAAGATCAAGACTATGTTACACTTGTAGGAAGGAAGGGCATTTTGCCAGAGATTGTAGGAGTAGTAGGACACATAGTCAATATTGACCCCATATACAGAAAACACAAGCCACATTATTAAACACATAGACGGGACCAAGGGACATATAGTAAGGAATCACGAGCCATATTGAAAACACAGATTCGGCTAATGGGAAGAACGGAATATATGCAACATTACCCTTTGACAAAACTTGCTGGGGTTAAGATGGGGCCTCTAAACTTTTGCTTCTTTCTCTAGCAGAAATGGCCCCTGATTAACTTAACAGGAGCTTTGTTAGATATGAAATACATATAATGTGCTCCTGATCAGGAAGTGCAAAGTATGTTAGTCACCCCCAAAGACTAATGTTACATTTCACTGTTCTAGATTCATGTCCATCACAGGTAGAGGAAATTATCTCAAAGATACCGGGTTCCCTATGGACTTAGGATGGACAGGACACTGGATTGATGGCTGGGATAGTCCCAGTAAAGATACAACACACATAGAATTTTTTTTTAGGGGAGTAGACCAAATACAAAAGTCATTCCCCATAGTGCCCAATCCAATTGTCAAATTTTATAAAATCCACTTTGCCTCTACAAACTTATGTGTTACTAACCTCTATGTGATTTTTCTTCAAAGTTTCTCTTCATCTCTTACGTTCACCTACAGGAGGGTACAATACATGGATCCGATTACAGTTCAAACACCACATGCCTACTTGGTCCTTCAGAGTGCTGCCCAAACCCAGTATATCTCACCTGCACAATGACACCAGTATTACTGCAGTGTGCCTGGTCATGCACAGAGGGTGGAGAATGAGAATACTGGTGAAGGGAGACTGTGTGCAGACACCGATATGTATGATGGTGTGACAGCCTGATGGTGAACGCAACCCTGACAATTTCTTTTTTTTATTATTTCCCCTCTTTTCGCTTTCCACAGATGTTCTACTTCACACAACTGATAACACACAACAGTAAATCGAAATGCAAAATTTATGTTCCCTACAGGAAATGGCATTCTGGAAGGTGAAGGGATATGGTCAGGAGTCCTCAGGACTTTGGACAGATGGACACGGTAAGCCAGTGGCCCCCAGAGCATATCTTCCAAGTCTAGCTGAGGCAGCACACGGTCTGACTCATCTGGGCAAAGAGGGTATGTGCAAGCTGGTAAGAGCCTACTGGAGTGTGCCAGGATTCTCTTTCCATGCAGGTAAAAGAGCAATGACATGTCTTACTTGCTTGAGGAAGAATATTGGTAAGACAATACCAACAGAGCCATCCCATATCCCTCCTACAGACGGATACAAATCGACGTCATACAGTTACCACCCTGTAGGAATTTAAAATATGTTTTAGTATGTACTGATGTGTTTTCCAACTGGGTAGAAGTGTTCCCTGCTGTCACAAATACTGCTACGTTCACTGCAAAGAAAATTGTGCAGGAATTTGTGTGCAGATATGGTATCCCTAGAATGATTGAAAGTGATAGGGGTACCCATTTTACAGGTGAAGTCTTTCAGGTCATGTGCAAACTGATGGGAATTAATAGCAAGCTACACACTCCGTACCGTCCACAGGTGAGTGCAAAGATAGAGAGAGTGAACACACTATTAAGAACAAGCTGAGCAAAGTGATGGCTGAAACTGGATTGCTGTGGCCAGAAGCTTTGGAACTAGTGTTGTACAGCATCAGAACCACTCCCAGGTCACCGCTTAACTTATCACCCTTTGAAATTCTTTTTGGTCGACAACCCCATGTAATGATAGACCCCAAGGATGATTTGAAGTGCAATAATGAAATAACTGTGAAATATTTGGTTAGGATGAGCCGGCACCTGAGAAATCAACAAAGAAATCTAAAGCTGGTGATTCCTGACCTACCAAACAGTAATTGTCATGACATTGAGCCTGGGGATTATGTGATGATACGAAATTTTCTAAGCTCAGGTTGCCTCATTGACAGGTGGGAAGGACCGTATCAAGTCTTGTTAACCAGCACTACAGCATTAAAGGTTGCCGAAAGAGAGACTTGGGTCCACTCGTCCCACTGCAAGAAGGTCGCTGACCCGGAGAAAACTCGTGACAAAGAGCAAGGTGAAGAGAACCTCATATCACTAGAGAGTCCATTCCAGGAAAGCTGAGAGGCAGGAATGTTGAACGGCACCTGAGCGAGGAGAGCAACAAGATCAAGGATGGCTGTCGCACCATTTTCTTTTTTCGCCCCCCCCCCTGCATTTTCCTTTCCTTTCTCCTCCTTATTTTCCTTCTTTCCCCCAACAAAATGGATCTATCACAAGAGACTGCATTTCGGCTTCTGCTAGTAATAGTGTTTTTGCTCAGGACAATTTGTTTTGTGAGGGTCCCAGAGAGGTCGAGCAAGGATCTGGAATGGGTTCTGATGGCGAGTACGAATTTGTAGGATCTCAGGAGCAGCACATCACTCAAGTAAAGGCTGGTATCAGTAAGCGCTCTGGTAGTCATCGAGCTCGGAGGCAATGTGAAGGGTTGTTGTCTGATGAATATTGTATTTGTAGATATTGCGAGAACATAGTCGAAGATGGGTGCATCCAGAGATGTCAGTCCAACTTTAATATCGACCTGGACCGACATCCGTTGAGTGATTATCACTGACTAGTGTGTAAGGTCTTAAACCAGACAGAATGTTGGGTGTGCTCACAGGTACCTCAAGGACAGAGTAAGTCAGGATTAGTAAAATACCCTTTAGCAATAGATGAGGTACTCGAATTACGGGGTGGGAGACCAGTGGACAAGTAATTCAATATATCTAGGCCCCTAGTTTGAAGCTCCACCAGTACAATGTAGATAGGTCCTTGTTGTGTTTTAATATTTCAAATTTACGAAAACCAGGAAATTGGGAAGTGACTTGGAATAACCAGATAATGACCTTTTCAAACAGAGCTGATAGGATTCCTATTGACTCTGTACTTGTACGCAAGATAGCCAACAGTGGAAAGTATTTTCGGTACCGGTATACACATGGAAGCCAAACCATGTGGGTTGTAAAGGTATCGCAGGGGTATTGTGCCCATATCATCCAGCCCAATACTTGTACTGGGCAAATGAGAGAACTAGGTATTGGTTTCTTTACCTGGAAGGTTTACAATATGGTGATGTTACATTTTGAGGGATTGTGTTATATTGGGAGAGTACTATCAGAGGTCATGACCATAACCCATGATAAAATGAAAGACGTTCACCGCAGCGCTCAGACTCCTTATACTCATACCCACTATGAACACATCATCAAGAGACACCTCATAGAAAGGGCAGAGCACGCAGCCTCTGATTTGATCAACGAATCCACCGGGATTCAGTTCCTTCTCACATTAGATATCACCCGTACTGCCAGAGGAACTATAAATTATAGGTACATCCATGCGCTAGCGAACTTGATAGATAATATCACTGAGATGTATGATGACACCTTCAGGTATACAAGAAGGGAGATACAAGCTTACAAGAAAGAGCTGATCCAGCACAGAATGGTCCTTAATTACGTTACAGCCGTGACGGGTGGGTATTATGTTACCTTGGCAACTCAATATGGCGTGGAGTGTTGTACGTATATCACAAATAGCACTGACGACCCCACGGAGATCATCGATCAAAAGATGGATGAGATCTTACAGTTTAAGTGGGAGTTCAGGAGGAAGCACAATCTTACCTTGACGGCTGTGGGTAATGAACTGACTGGCTGGGTCTCATGGTTGAACCCACGCAAATGGTTCTCAGAGTTAGGAGAGTGGGCACAGAATGTCATTATGAGTGTGGGGAAGTTTCTCCTTTGTATCCTGGGAGTCATCATAATCATTGGTCTGATATTCAGGTGTGTTCGAATTCTAACGCTGCGCAAGCACAGCACAAATTTGATGAGTCTAAGGAGCGAGGGTGTTGTTACAGCAGCAGATTTGGTTTATGACCCATCCATAGAGACAGTGTTATGATAAGGATTGCAAATGAATTTCATGGCCTTTGTCTTTCACCATTTTTCTTTGTTTCCCCCTTTACCCAGAAACATCTAACCGGAGAAGACGTCAGCCCTACCCAATGTTTATGTGAATGTATTTTTTTTATATATATGTGTCTTATCTTCATCTCTGCAACCTTCAGTTAATGGCACACATAGTCGATAGGTGTTATCCACATATAGTAGCATTCACATATGTTCCCCCTCCATGTATCATCAACTAAATGTGCTCCCCATTTGTTAGAATAAGAAGCTGAAAAGAGCTCGGTAGTGTTTGTTTGCCCATTTACAGACCCTTAATATGGGATGAGAAAGATTTAATGTATACTTCGCAATACCTCGAAGCTTACTACATATACGGCACGATGATACATGCCCCTCAGACATTGATTCATACATACATGCTTTTTGTTATCCCACTAGGCTATACACTTCCCACCTACAACTCTCCCCCGATCATCCAAACTTGTATATATTGTATAGATAATACTTTCTGTTTAGTAGTAAAGTGTAGCAGTTATTGATGACTGCCAAAGGGTGGACTGTCGAAGTCGAAAATATTGCAGTACACACATCACGTACAAACTACATACAGATGGCCTCCGTGTGCATACTTTTTCAGCCGTGCATGCACATATTCGTAAGTTGCGTATGACCGCTCCCGCGGTCCTGCGTATTAGCGCGAGGTATGAGTAATTACGGTAGTATTTGTAATCGCACGGAAAAGCCATCAAAAGCCATATTCAATATTTTACCCATATAATGCATAAATCACACACTGATTTATCCTTCTAGTAGCTAGTTACAGTTCACACATTAATTATCCTCCTAGAAACTCTAGCACAATGTACCAGACCTGCCTTGTTTACGCAAAGCTTTGAAATCCTATGAGGAAGGCAAATACCATTGGTTACCCTCATTGTTCTAGAGTTGTCCATTATCTGTTGAAAACAATAAATACTGGATTGTCATTGTCTTATCTGAAGACAGGACAAACAAAAAGACAATATCCAGGAACCTAGTGAGAATTCAATTAGCAATAGCTGACAAATTACATACCAGACATTTAGATATCTAAGGTAATAACATTCATGGTCTGAACTCTTGGAAATGTGTGTGTGTGTGTGTGTGTATATATATATATATATATATATATATATATATGTATATACATATACATATATATATATATATATATATATATGTTTCCTAACAAATTGTAATAACAGGAATATGTGTGTGTATATATATATAGATATAGAGTTATAGATATATGTATATCTTGAGGATGGAAATGAAAAATCATATCATGTGTGGGATCATATTGTTCAGAGTCACATAAACAGTAATCTGGTGGGTATAAGAATATTGTCAAATGCAAACGACAGAAATCATATCTCAAGTCTTAGCCATTGCGCACCACTTGAGCTGACCAATGATCCCCGGTGCACAGGATATGTCCCACCCCCGAACCAATGGAAGAAGAGCATACAGTGTCTATTGTATTGTGTTTTGACCAAATGTATAAAAAGCCTGCTGCACACAAAATCTCTGAAGATCATCTACCTTGATGATTAAGGACCGGACAGGGAAGCGCAGGTGAACAAACGTGTGTACCATTGACTGTAGCCCTTTTTCTCTTATTGTATTGTGTTATTATTGTAACCCCCTGCTAAGTAAAATAACCGTTGGTGGGTTGGACCCCAACATAGTTTTTGAAATACAACTGGTGTCGTATCCCATTTCCTGCTAAAGGATTAAGGTATATTTCTATCACACATGTATCTGCATTTAGCTAACAGCGTGACTGTGTGTGTGTATACACTGCATGTACTTTGTACGTCCGTTGCGGCATGTGTACGCAAAGTGCGTACACGGTACGGGCTCTAGTACGCTAACTTTGTAAAACATACGTAGGGCAAGGATTACATATAGCGGCCGCAGCGGCTTCAATTTACGTATATTGAAGGTATTGAAGTATTGCTTTTAATACTGTAAGTAAATCAACATTTACAATTGCTAATATGTAAGGTATGAGGGACATTAAATAATATTGTATCTGTGTAACTATACTTTATATGTGTCTGAGTAACTGTGTATATATATATATATATATATATATGACACAAAAAGAATATACCCTTAATTCGCGCTGTACAAAACAGCTGCACCTCAATAGTAGTCACCTTGCTAGTCGGTGACAAAAATAGTGATACAAATACAATACTCAGAGGGCGCTCAGTAACATAATTGTTCAAATAAAATCCGAAACCAGCTTGACCTAAAATTACGCAATTTAATTTAATAAAAATATAATGTCTAAAATATTGTGTAATAATACATCAATATAGTAATTTATACAGTGAATTCATAAAACAATATTTCATAAAACCCAACGCGTTTCGTCCGTTAAGGACTTCATCAGGGGTATGGGTCTTCGCTGGTGTTAATCAAATGGAGAAGAGGAGGAAAGAACAAGAGAGCAAAAAAGAAGAATCAATACAAATCATCATGATATACAGATATATATTCAAGTAACGCTTTCATTGTTTATACAATAGAAGAAAACATTTTTTCAATAACTATTACATCACAATTTTTCCATAAAGAAAGAATATTTAAATTCTTTAGTAGACATTGAAAAAAGAAGATACTCTCCAATAATCAATTTAGGCCTTAATTGTCCTAATTGCCTTATTTCCAAAGAAAATAACAACTTACTGTGCAAATAAAACTGCTCTGAGTGGATTATTTCTTCTTTATAATACGGTAATTTATTCTCTGTGATTCTAAAAATAAAATATATATTGTTTTGAATGGTACTGAAAGGTTGAATATAGAATTACATCTAATTAAAATGTATCACTCACTTGGCTGTATCTGGGGATAATCTTCATTAGAGATCAACTACTCCTATATTATGGTCAATCAATGTTCAATATGTCTAAATGAGAAATTCAACAGTATTACGGGCTGAATGCCTCAAGGAATTTAGAATCTTATTGGAATATGTAGCCATACTCACTTTCCAATAAAAATTCACCTGCTGACTGATGGTCTAATCTTGACCGGATGAACCAGTCTAAGAAATTAATTAGAGATAATTATTGGTGTCCAAAGCACTTAATTGGTATAATTAAATACTGAACTTTGTTAGAACTTACTTAAAGTTCAGCACGATGATAACAAGTTGGGCTAAAAAGCTCCTCAATATCCAATAAGGTGCGTCTTCTAACTGAAATAAAAAATGAATTAAATTAAGGACCTAATTGGTGACCAATATTAGTACTTAATACAGAGTCTTAATTATTACTTACAATAAGAATTCTTTAGAGTTCGACAACAAGTAGGTTCTGAGCTCCAAAGTGGCCGGTAAGATATAACATCCAACTAGAACTAAATAAATTATATTATACTAAAAGCATAATTTGATATTAACCTATTAAAGAGCATAAGAAGTACTTACAATAAGAGATTCAGGACCTGTGTTGCTGCCTCCTTTCCTGTATGGCAAGTGATTTGGAAGAGATTTCTGAGGCCTATTTATACCCCTAGGGAGTTTACATCACTTCCTCCCTCTGCTGATAGGTTAATTCTAATGAGTCAATTATATGACATTTTACCAATATTAAACCAGTATGAGGCCTGATACCTATATATATGGATCAAGCTAATTCTACAGATGTTTATGTCTGAAAGGTTAATGATCATATGGCCTAATTAAATATACTACTACTTCCGCCTTTCATTCCAATTATTTCCACGGTGTACCGTATAATTACCGCCCTCGGTATTAATTAGGATCGGGGCAGCCTCACTGGGCATTTTCACTGATTCCCCCATTTCTTATTTAATTAAGCCCAGAGAGGAGATTGAACAAGGATAAACAAGTTATCTTCTTATGTACCGCCGTGCGTTCCACCCATAACAGGGGTGGAACGCACAGCGTCACTTCCGAGTTGTCCCGTGCGCTCCATCGATAGTAGCGGTGGAGCGCACGTCTGCACTTCCGGACCTGCGCATTGCCTGAATCTTCGTGCGTTCCTCCCATAGCGACGGTGGAACGCACAACGTCACTTCCGGATTGTCCCGTGCGCTCCAACCATTGTAGCGGTGAAGCGCACGTCTTTAATTCGGAACCTGCGCGTTGTCACATTAACGTCCTAAAGCACCAATATTTTTTACACATTGGGAATGTGGCGCACAGCTGGAGGCCATATCCATTATCTTCTAATATATGTTTAAGATTGGTCATAACATGAACATTACATTTATTGTCCCTATTTGTTAAGATCCATTATAAAACCAATTAGGGTAAGTTTAAGGAGAGTAAGACATTACTCAGAAAAATGGCGAGGTAAACTATGCTGCATCATTTTATTTTTTATGTTCCTTAGATGCTCCTGAATTCTAATCTTAAGTTTCCGTTTGGTCTTTCCCACATACGAAAGACCGCATGGGCAATTGATCTTATAGATTACGTACTCTGTATTACAGGTTACTCTATCTTTCAATAACTTATGTCTTGTCAATAACTAATAATGTAAAGGTATTGGGAAAAGAATGTCTTACTCTCCTTAAACTTACCCTAATTGGTTTTATAATGGATCTTAACAAATAGGGACAATAAATGTAATGTTCATGTTATGACCAATCTTAAACATATATTAGAAGATAATGGATATGGCCTCCAGCTGTGCGCCACATTCCCGATGTGTAAAAAATATTGGTGCTTTAGGACGATAATGTGACAACGCGCAGGTTCCGAATTAAAGACGTGCGCTTCACCGCTACAATGGTTGGAGCGCACGGGACAATCCAGAAGTGACGTTGTGCGTTCCACCGTCGCTATGGGAGGAATGCACGAAGATTCAGGCAATGCGCAGGTCCGGAAGTGCAGACGTGCGCTCCACCGCTACTATCGATGGAGCGCACGGGACAACTCGGAAGTGACGCTGTGTGTTCCACCCCTGTTATGGGTGGAACGCACGGCGGTACATAAGAAGATAACTTGTTTATCCTTGTTCAATCTCCTCTCTGGGCTTAATTAAATAAGAAATGGGGGAATCAGTGAAAATGCCCAGTGAGGCTGCCCCGATCCTAATTAATACCGAGGGCGGTAATTATGCGGTACACCGTGGAAATAATTGGAATGAAAGGAGGAAGTAGTAGTATATTTAATTAGGCCATATGATCATTAACCTTTCAGACATAAACATCTGTAGAATTAGCTTGATCCATATATATAGGTATCAGGCCTCATACTGGTTTAATATTGGTAAAATGTCATATAATTGACTCATTAGAATTAACCTATCAGCAGAGGGAGGAAGTGATGTAAACTCCCTAGGGGTATAAATAGGCCTCAGAAATCTCTTCCAAATCACTTGCCATACAGGAAAGGAGGCAGCAACACAGGTCCTGAATCTCTTATTGTAAGTACTTCTGATGCTCTTTAATAGGTTAATATCAAATTATGCTTTTAGTATAATATAATTTATTTAGTTCTAGTTGGATGTTATATCTTACCGGCCACTGTGGAGCTCAGAACCTACTTGTTGTCGAACTCTAAAGAATTCTTATTGTAAGTAATAATTAAGACTCTGTATTAAGTACTAATATTGGTCACCAATTAGGTCCTTAATTTAATTCATTTTTTATTTCAGTTAGAAGACGCACCTTATTGGATATTGAGGAGCTTTTTAGTCCAACTTGTTATCATCGTGCTGAACTTTAAGTAAGTTCTAACAAAGTTCAGTATTTAATTATACCAATTAAGTGCTTTGGACACCAATAATTATCTCTAATTAATTTCTTAGACTGGTTCATCCGGTCAAGATTAGACCATCAGTCAGCAGGTGAATTTTTATTGGAAAGTGAGTATGGCTACATATTCCAATAAGATTCTAAATTCCTTGAGGCATTCAGCCCGTAATACTGTTGAATTTCTCATTTAGACATATTGAACATTGATTGACCATAATATAGGAGTAGTTGATCTCTAATGAAGATTATCCCCAGATACAGCCAAGTGAGTGATACATTTTAATTAGATGTAATTCTATATTCAACCTTTCAGTACCATTCAAAACAATATATATTTTATTTTTAGAATCACAGAGAATAAATTACTGTATTATAAAGAAGAAATAATCCACTCAGAGCAGTTTTATTTGCACAGTAAGTTGTTATTTTCTTTGGAAATAAGGCAATTAGGACAATTAAGGCCTAAATTGATTATTGGAGAGTATCTTCTTTTTTCAATGTCTACTAAAGAATTTAAATATTCTTTCTTTATGGAAAAATTGTGATGTAATAGTTATTGAAAAAATGTTTTCTTCTATTGTATAAACAATGAAAGCGTTACTTGAATATATATCTGTATATCATGATGATTTGTATTGATTCTTCTTTTTTGCTCTCTTGTTCTTCCTCTTCTTCTCCATTTGATTAACACCAGCGAAGACCCATACCCCTGATGAAGTCCTTAACGGATGAAACGCGTTGGGTTTTATGAAATATTGTTTTATGAATTCACTGTATAAATTACTATATTGATGTATTATTACACAATATTTTAGACATTATATTTTTATTAAATTAAATTGCGTAATTTTAGGTCAAGCTGGTTTCGGATTTTATTTGAACAATTATGTTACTGAGCGCCCTCTGAGTATTGTATTTATATATATATATGACTTTATGTAATTATACTGTATGTGTCTACGTAACTATATATATGTAACTGTATATGTTTGTTTAACTGTATATATGTGTCTGTAACTCTGTATATTTGTCTGTATAACTGTATATGTGTATCTGTGTAACTCTGTATATATGTGTCCGTAGCTACAGACGAACTCCCGGATGTAGAGTAGGTGAACGTGTGGGCAGGAGGTTCAGGCAGGCACTGGAATACTCTGTATAATATGGACATCACTGTGATGCTCTCTTCATTATATAAACAAGAAAGTATAAACATCACCTCTGCGCTCATCAAGTAAATTATGTACAATGGTAAAAAATGGTATTTCAAAAATAAAGTGAAATGATTAGGACAAAGTTCCAAGAGTCTTTTGGTAAACGAGTATAATGATAGTATTAAGTCTATTCAGATGTAGTTCCTCCTTTTCTCAATGATAATTGAACCGTTAGCGGGAAATGATGGCATGCGTACCGTACTCACTTGCAACGTGACGTTATCCTCCTATCAAGGTATATTTAATTCCAATATCCCGTGGTCGTCAGGGCTTCTTTGCTTCTCCAAGCAGAAGATGAGTCGTTCGAAACCTCCGAAATGGAGGAAAGGAGGGGAGAGGACAAAACGGATGACCAATAGTGTAGTAGGTTTTTATGTCCAGAAGGTAAGTTTCCTTAGTATAGGGTTTCTTAGGCTGGTGGTGTGCGTACCATACAATGAAGGTGTATCCAAAAAATATTTTTTTTATTCCACAGATTAATAAACACAATAAACACAATAAAAGAAATACAAATAAGCTAAAAACAGCTGTGGGTACCTGGTTATACCTGGGAGAGATGAAAATGCAAGGATGGGTAAGTGATGTGAAAGTCCGGACTTTCACACCTCAAAACTCGCAACCCAAGTTATTCCAAAGTGGTCCTAGCCCTCACACCAACGCGTTTCGACTGATGTCTTTTTCAAGGTTGACACCTCCCAGTTATAGAGGAAAAGTATTGGGAACCGCACAAGTCCTCAATCTGATAAATAGTGGCCTCTGAAAAACGTAATTATCCCTGAATTGCTTCTAGATATAGCAACTAGAAATGTGCACCGGAAATTTTTTGGGTTTTGTGTTTTGGTTTTGGGTTCGGTTCCGCGGCCGTGTTTTGGGTTCGACCGCGTTTTGGCAAAACCTCACCGAATTTTTTTTGTCGGATTCGGGTGTGTTTTGGATTCGGGTGTTTTTTTTAAAAAACACTAAAAAACAGCTTAAATCATACAATTTGGGGGTCATTTTGATCCCAAAGTATTATTAACCTCAAAAACCATAATTTCCACTCATTTTCAGTCTATTCTGAATACCTCACACCTCACAATATTATTTTTAGTCCTAAAATTTGCACCTAGGTCGCTGGATGACTAAGCTAAGCGACCCTAGTGGCCGACACAAACACCGTGCCCATCTAGGAGTGGCACTGCAGTGTCACGCAGGATGGCCCTTCCAAAAAACACTCCCCAAACAGCACATGACGCAAAGAAAAAAAGAGGCGCAATGAGGTAGCTGTGTGAGTAAGATAAGCGACCCTAGTGGCCGACACAAACACCGGGCCCATCTAGGAGTGGCACTGCAGTGTCACGCAGGATGGCCCTTCCAAAAAACCCTCCCCAAACAGCACATGACGCAAAGAAAAAAAGAGGCGCAATGAGGTAGCTGTGTGAGTAAGATAAGCGACCCTAGTGGCCGACACAAACACCGGGCCCATCTAGGAGTGGCACTGCAGTGTCACGCAGGATGGCCCTTCCAAAAAACCCTCCCCAAACAGCACATGACGCAAAGAAAAAAAGAGGCGCAATGAGGTAGCTGTGTGAGTAAGATAAGCGACCCTAGTGGCCGACACAAACACCGGGCCCATCTAGGAGTGGCACTGCAGTGTCACGCAGGATGGCCCTTCCAAAAAACCCTCCCCAAACAGCACATGACGCAAAGAAAAATGAAAGAAAAAAGAGGTGCAAGATGGAATTGTCCTTGGGCCCTCCCACCCACCCTTATGTTGTATAAACAGGACATGCACACTTTAACCAACCCATCATTTCGGTGACAGGGTCTGCCACACGACTGTGACTGAAATGACGGGTTGGTTTGGACCCCCACCAAAATAGAAGCAATTAATCTCTCCTTGCACAAACTGGCTCTACAAGATGTCCACCTCATCATCATCCTCCGATATATCACCGTGTACATCCCCCTCCTCACAGATTATCAATTCGTCCCCACTGGAATCCACCATCTCAGCTCCCCGTGTACTTTGTGGAGGCAATTGCTGCTGGTCAATGTCTCCACGGAGGAATTGATTATAATTCATTTTAATGAACATCATCTTCTCCACATTTTCTGGAAGTAACCTGGTACGCCGATTGCTGACAAGGTGAGCGGCGGCACTAAACACTCTTTCGGAGTACACACTTGTGGGAGGGCAACTTAGGTAGAATAAAGCCAGTTTGTGCAAGGGCCTCCAAATTGCCTCTTTTTCCTGCCAGTATAAGTACAGACTGTCTGACGTGCCTACTTGGATGCGGTCACTCATATAATCCTCCACCATTCTTTCAATGGGGAGAGAATCATATGCAGTGCCAGTAGATGACATGTCCGTAATCGTTGGCAGGTCCTTCAGTCCGGACCAGATGTCAGCATCAGCAGTCGCTCCAGACTGCCCTGAATCACCGCCAGCGGGTGGGCTCGGAATTCTGAGCCTTTTCCTCGCACCCCCAGTTGCGGGAGAATGTGAAGGAGGATATGTTGACAGGTCGCGTTCCGCTTGACTTGACAATTTTCTCACCAGCAGGTCTTTCAACCCCAGCAGACTTGTGTGTGCCGGAAAGAGAGATCCAAGGTAGGTTTTAAATCTAGGATCGAGCACGGTGGCCAAAATGTAGTGCTCTGATTTCAACAGATTGACCACCCGTGAATCCTTGTTAAGCGAATTAAGGGCTCCATCCACAAGTCCCACATGCCTAGCGGAATCGCTCTGTCTTAGCTCCTCCTTCAATGCCTCCAGCTTCTTCTGCAAAAGCCTGATGAGGGGAATGACCTGACTCAGGCTGGCAGTGTCTGAACTGACTTCACGTGTGGCAAGTTCAAAGGGCAGCAGAACCTTGCACAACGTTGAAATCATTCTCCACTGCGCTTGAGACAGGTGCATTCCACCTCCTATATCGTGCTCAATTGTATAGGCTTGAATGGCCTTTTGCTGCTCCTCCAACCTCTGAAGCATATAGAGGGTTGAATTCCACCTCGTTACCACTTCTTGCTTCAGATGATGGCAGGGCAGGTTCAGGCGTTTTTGGTGGTGCTCCAGTCTTCTGTACGTGGTGCCTGTACGCCGAAAGTGTCCCGCAATTCTTCTGGCCACCGACAGCATCTCTTGCACGCCCCTGTCGTTTTTTAAATAATTCTGCACCACCAAATTCAAGGTATGTGCAAAACATGGGACGTGCTGGAAATTGCCCAGATTTAATGCACACACAATATTGCTGGCGTTGTCCGATGCCACAAATCCACAGGAGAGTCCAATTGGGGTAAGCCATTCCGCGATGATCTTCCTCAGTTGCCGTAAGAGGTTTTCAGCTGTGTGCGTATTCTGGAAACCGGTGATACAAAGCGTAGCCTGCCTAGGAAAGAGTTGGCGTTTGCGAGATGCTGCTACTGGTGCCGCCGCTGCTGTTCTTGCGGCGGGAGTCCATACATCTACCCAGTGGGCTGTCACAGTCATATAGTCCTGACCCTGCCCTGCTCCACTTGTCCGTGGTTAAGTGGACATTGGGTACAGCTGCATTTTTTAGGACACTGGTGACTCTTTTTCTGAGGTCTGTGTACATTTTCGGTATCGCCTGCCTAGAGAAATGGAACCTAGATGGTATTTGGTACCGGGAACACAGTACCTCCAACAAGTCTCTAGTTGGATCTGCAGTAATGATGGATACCGGAACCACGTTACTCACCACCCAGGATGCCAAGGCCTCAGTTATCCGCTTTGCAGCAGGATGACTGCTGTGATATTTCATCTTCCTCGCAAAGGACTGTTGGACAGTCAATTGCTTGGTGGAAGTAGTAAAAGTGGTCTTACGACTTCCCCTCTGGGATGACCATCGACTCCCAGCAGCAACAACAGCAGCGCCAGCAGCAGTAGGCGTTACACGCAAGGATGCATCGGAGGAATCCCAGGCAGGAGAGGAATCGTCAGAATTGCCAGTGACATGGCCTGCAGGACTATTGGCATTCCTGGGGAAGGAGGAAATTGACACTGAGGGAGTTGGTGGGGTGGTTTGCGTGAGCTTGGTTACAAGAGGAAGGGATTTACTGGTCAGTGGACTGCTTCCGCTGTCACCCAAAGTTTTTGAACTTGTCACTGACTTATTATGAATGCGCTGCAGGTGACGTATAAGGGAGGATGTTCCGAGGTGGTTAACGTCCTTACCCCTACTTATTACAGCTTGACAAAGGCAACACACGGCTTGACACCTGTTGTCCGCATTTCTGTTGAAATACTTCCACACCGAAGAGCTGATTTTTTTGGTATTTTCACCAGGCATGTCAATGGCCATATTCCTCCCACGGACAACAGGTGTCTCCCCGGGTGCCTGACTTAAACAAACCACCTCGCCATCAGAATCCTCCTTGTCAATTTCCTCCCCAGCGCCAGCAACACCCATATCCTCCTCATCCTGGTGTACTTCAACACTGACATCTTCAATCTGACTATCAGGAACTGGACTGCGGGTGCTCCTTCCAGCACTTGCAGGGGGCGTGCAAATGGTGGAAGGCGCATGCTCTTCACGTCCAGTGTTGGGAAGGTCAGGCATCGCAACCGACACAATTGGACTCTCCTTGTGGATTTGGGATTTCGAAGAACGCACAGTTCTTTGCGGTGCTTTTGCCAGCTTGAGTCTTTTCATTTTTCTAGCGAGAGGCTGAGTGCTTCCATCCTCATGTGAAGCTGAACCACTAGCCATGAACATAGGCCAGGGCCTCAGCCATTCCTTGCCACTCCGTGTGGTAAATGGCATATTGGCAAGTTTACGCTTCTCCTCCGACAATTTTACTTTAGATTTTGGAGTCCTTTTTTTCCTGATATTTGGTGTTTTGGATTTTACATGCTCTGTACTATGACATTGGGCATCGGCCTTGGCAGACGACGTTGCTGGCATTTCATCGTCTGGGCCATGACTAGTGGCAGCAGCTTCAGCACGAGGTGGAAGTGGATCTTGATCTTTCCCTAATTTTGGAACCTCAACATTTTTGTTCTCCATATTTTAATAGGCACAACTAAAAGGCACCTCAGGTAAACAATGGAGATGGATGGATACTAGTATACTTATGGATGGACTGCCGAGTGCCGACACAGAGGTAGCTACAGCCGTGGACTACCGTACTGTGTCTGCTGCTAATATAGACTGGATGATAATAAGATGAAATCAATATATATATATATATGTATGTATATATAATATCACTAGTACTGCAGCCGGACAGGTAGATAAAATATTTATTAGGTAATGATGACTGATGACGGACCTGCTGGACACTGTCAGCTCAGCAGCACCGCAGACTGCTACAGTAAGCTACTATACTATAGTAGTATGTACAAAGAAGAAAGAAAAAAAAAAAACCACGGGTAGGTGGTATACAATTATGGATGGACTGCCGAGTGCCGACACAGAGGTAGCTACAGCCGTGGACTAACGTACTGTGTCTGCTGCTAATATAGAGTCTAGACTGGATGATAAATTATTGATAATGAGATGAAATCAATATAATATCACTAGTACTGCAGCCGGACAGGTACTATATATATTTATTATGTAATGACTGATGACGGACCTGCTGGACACTGTCAGGTCAGCACAGCACCGCAGACTGCTACAGTAAGCTACTATAGTAGTATGTATAAAGAAGAATGAAAAAAAAAAACCACGGGTAGGTGGTATACAATATTATATATATATATATATATATATATATTATATACAATTATATATATATATATATATATATATATATATATATATATTAAACTGGTGGTGATTGATTATTAAACTGGTGATCAGGTCACGTTGCAACTTGCAACTAGTACTCCGAGGCCTAAGCAGACAATCACAAAATATATTATTATACTGGTGGTCAGTGTGGTCACAACAATGGCAGTGTGGCACTGACTCTGGCAGCAAAAGTGTGCACTGTACTGTACTCCTGAGTCCTGCTCTCAGACTCTAACTGCTCCCCACTGTCAGTGTCTCCCCCACAAGTCAGAAAATACACTTACAGTCACACTATCTAATCTATAAATATCACTTCAGCAAGTAGTATAGTAGTATACAGTATAGTAGTACTCCTCCTAATAATGCTCCCCAAAATACTGTGTCTCTCTCTTCTCTAAACGGAGAGGACGCCAGACACGTCCTCTCCCTATGACTCTATAAATATCACTTCAGCAAGTAGTATAGTAGTATACAGTATAGTAGTACTCCTCCTAATAATGCTCCCCAAAATACTGTGTCTCTCTCTTCTCTAAACGGAGAGGACGCCAGCCACGTCCTCTCCCTATGACTCTATAAATATCACTTCAGCAAGTAGTATAGTAGTATACAGTATAGTAGTACTCCTCCTAATAATGCTCCCCAAAATACTGTGTCTCTCTCTTCTCTAAACGGAGAGGACGCCAGCCACGTCCTCTCCCTATGACTCTATAAATATCACTTCAGCAAGTAGTATAGTAGTATACAGTATAGTAGTACTCCTCCTAATAATGCTCCCCAAAATACTGTGTCTCTCTCTTCTCTAAACGGAGAGGACGCCAGCCACGTCCTCTCCCTATGACTCTATAAATATCACTTCAGCAAGTAGTATACAGTATAGTAGTACTCCTCCTAATAATGCTCCCCAAAATACTGTGTCTCTCTCTTCTCTAAACGGAGAGGACGCCAGACACGTCCTCTCCCTATGACTCTATAAATATCACTTCAGCAAGTAGTATAGTAGTATACAGTATAGTAGTACTCCTCCTAATAATGCTCCCCAAAATACTGTGTCTCTCTCTTCTCTAAACGGAGAGGACGCCAGACACGTCCTCTCCCTATGACTCTATAAATATCACTTCAGCAAGTAGTATAGTAGTATACAGTATAGTAGTACTCCTCCTAATAATGCTCCCCAAAATACTGTGTCTCTCTCTTCTCTAAACGGAGAGGACGCCAGACACGTCCTCTCCCTATGACTCTATAAATATCACTTCAGCAAGTAGTATAGTAGTATACAGTATAGTAGTACTCCTCCTAATAATGCTCCCCAAAATACTGTGTCTCTCTCTTCTCTAAACGGAGAGGACGCCAGACACGTCCTCTCCCTATGACTCTATAAATATCACTTCAGCAAGTAGTATAGTAGTATACAGTATAGTAGTACTCCTCCTAATAATGCTCCCCAAAATACTGTGTCTCTCTCTTCTCTAAACGGAGAGGACGCCAGACACGTCCTCTCCCTATGACTCTATAAATATCACTTCAGCGAGTAGTATAGTAGTATACAGTATAGTAGTACTCCTCCTAATAATGCTCCCCAAAATACTGTGTCTCTCTCTTCTCTAAACGGAGAGGACGCCAGACACGTCCTCTCCCTATGACTCTATAAATATCACTTCAGCAAGTAGTATAGTAGTATACAGTATAGTAGTACTCCTCCTAATAATGCTCCCCAAAATACTGTGTCTCTCTCTTCTCTAAACGGAGAGGACGCCAGACACGTCCTCTCCCTATGACTCTATAAATATCACTTCAGCAAGTAGTATAGTAGTATACAGTATAGTAGTACTCCTCCTAATAATGCTCCCCAAAATACTGTGTCTCTCTCTTCTCTAAACGGAGAGGACGCCAGACACGTCCTCTCCCTATGACTCTATAAATATCACTTCAGCAAGTAGTATAGTAGTATACAGTATAGTAGTACTCCTCCTAATAATGCTCCCCAAAATACTGTGTCTCTCTCTTCTCTAAACGGAGAGGACGCCAGACACGTCCTCTCCCTATGACTCTATAAATATCACTTCAGCAAGTAGTATAGTAGTATACAGTATAGTAGTACTCCTCCTAATAATGCTCCCCAAAATACTGTGTCTCTCTCTTCTCTAAACGGAGAGGACGCCAGACACGTCCTCTCCCTATGACTCTAAAAATATCACTTCAGCAAGTAGTATAGTAGTATACAGTATAGTAGTACTCCTCCTAATAATGCTCCCCAAAATACTGTGTCTCTCTCTTCTCTAAACGGAGAGGACGCCAGACACGTCCTCTCCCTATGACTCTATAAATATCACTTCAGCAAGTAGTATAGTAGTATACAGTATAGTAGTACTCCTCCTAATAATGCTCCCCAAAATACTGTGTCTCTCTCTTCTCTAAACGGAGAGGACGCCAGACACGTCCTCTCCCTATGACTCTATAAATATCACTTCAGCAAGTAGTATAGTAGTATACAGTATAGTAGTACTCCTCCTAATAATGCTCCCCAAAATACTGTGTCTCTCTCTTCTCTAAACGGAGAGGACGCCAGACACGTCCTCTCCCTATGACTCTATAAATATCACTTCAGCAAGTAGTATAGTAGTATACAGTATAGTAGTACTCCTCCTAATAATGCTCCCCAAAATACTGTGTCTCTCTCTTCTCTAAACGGAGAGGACGCCAGACACGTCCTCTCCCTATGACTCTATAAATATCACTTCAGCAAGTAGTATAGTAGTATACAGTATAGTAGTACTCCTCCTAATAATGCTCCCCAAAATACTGTGTCTCTCTCTTCTCTAAACGGAGAGGACGCCAGACACGTCCTCTCCCTATGACTCTATAAATATCACTTCAGCAAGTAGTATAGTAGTATACAGTATAGTAGTACTCCTCCTAATAATGCTCCCCAAAATACTGTGTCTCTCTCTTCTCTAAACGGAGAGGACGCCAGACACGTCCTCTCCCTATGACTCTATAAATATCACTTCAGCAAGTAGTATAGTAGTATACAGTATAGTAGTACTCCTCCTAATAATGCTCCCCAAAATACTGTGTCTCTCTCTTCTCTAAACGGAGAGGACGCCAGACACGTCCTCTCCCTATGACTCTATAAATATCACTTCAGCAAGTAGTATAGTAGTATACAGTATAGTAGTACTCCTCCTAATAATGCTCCCCAAAATACTGTGTCTCTCTCTTCTCTAAACGGAGAGGACGCCAGACACGTCCTCTCCCTATGACTCTATAAATATCACTTCAGCAAGTAGTATAGTAGTATACAGTATAGTAGTACTCCTCCTAATAATGCTCCCCAAAATACTGTGTCTCTCTCTTCTCTAAACGGAGAGGACGCCAGACACGTCCTCTCCCTATGACTCTATAAATATCACTTCAGCAAGTAGTATAGTAGTATACAGTATAGTAGTACTCCTCCTAATAATGCTCCCCAAAATACTGTGTCTCTCTCTTCTCTAAACGGAGAGGACGCCAGACACGTCCTCTCCCTATGACTCTATAAATATCACTTCAGCAAGTAGTATAGTAGTATACAGTATAGTAGTACTCCTCCTAATAATGCTCCCCAAAATACTGTGTCTCTCTCTTCTCTAAACGGAGAGGACGCCAGACACGTCCTCTCCCTATGACTCTAAAAATATCACTTCAGCAAGTAGTATAGTAGTATACAGTATAGTAGTACTCCTCCTAATAATGCTCCCCAAAATACTGTGTCTCTCTCTTCTCTAAACGGAGAGGACGCCAGACACGTCCTCTCCCTATGACTCTATAAATATCACTTCAGCAAGTAGTATAGTAGTATACAGTATAGTAGTACTCCTCCTAATAATGCTCCCCAAAATACTGTGTCTCTCTCTTCTCTAAACGGAGAGGACGCCAGACACGTCCTCTCCCTATGACTCTATAAATATCACTTCAGCAAGTAGTATAGTAGTATACAGTATAGTAGTACTCCTCCTAATAATGCTCCCCAAAATACTGTGTCTCTCTCTTCTCTAAACGGAGAGGACGCCAGACACGTCCTCTCCCTATGACTCTATAAATATCACTTCAGCAAGTAGTATAGTAGTATACAGTATAGTAGTACTCCTCCTAATAATGCTCCCCAAAATACTGTGTCTCTCTCTTCTCTAAACGGAGAGGACGCCAGACACGTCCTCTCCCTATGACTCTATAAATATCACTTCAGCAAGTAGTATAGTAGTATACAGTATAGTAGTACTCCTCCTAATAATGCTCCCCAAAATACTGTGTCTCTCTCTTCTCTAAACGGAGAGGACGCCAGACACGTCCTCTCCCTATGACTCTATAAATATCACTTCAGCAAGTAGTATAGTAGTATACAGTATAGTAGTACTCCTCCTAATAATGCTCCCCAAAATACTGTGTCTCTCTCTTCTCTAAACGGAGAGGACGCCAGACACGTCCTCTCCCTATGACTCTATAAATATCACTTCAGCAAGTAGTATAGTAGTATACAGTATAGTAGTACTCCTCCTAATAATGCTCCCCAAAATACTGTGTCTCTCTCTTCTCTAAACGGAGAGGACGCCAGACACGTCCTCTCCCTATGACTCTATAAATATCACTTCAGCAAGTAGTATAGTAGTATACAGTATAGTAGTACTCCTCCTAATAATGCTCCCCAAAATACTGTGTCTCTCTCTTCTCTAAACGGAGAGGACGCCAGACACGTCCTCTCCCTATGACTCTATAAATATCACTTCAGCAAGTAGTATAGTAGGATACAGTATAGTAGTACTCCTCCTAATAATGCTCCCCAAAATACTGTGTCTCTCTCTTCTCTAAACGGAGAGGACGCCAGACACGTCCTCTCCCTATGACTCTATAAATATCACTTCAGCAAGTAGTATAGTAGGATACAGTATAGTAGTACTCCTCCTAATAATGCTCCCCAAAATACTGTGTCTCTCTCTTCTCTAAACGGAGAGGACGCCAGACACGTCCTCTCCCTATGACTCTCAATGCACGTGTGAAAATGGCGGCGACGCGCGGCTCCTTATATAGAATCCGAGTCTCGCGATAGAATCCGAGCCTCGCGAGAATCCGACAGCGTGATGATGACGTTCGGGCGCGCTCGGGTTAACCGAGCAAGGCGGGAAGATCCGAGTCGCTCGGACCCGTGTAAAAAAACATGAAGTTCGGGCGGGTTCGGATTCAGAGGAACCGAACCCGCTCATCTCTAATAGCAACTAGGGGTATGTGGATAATCAATCCTAGTACCAATGATTGTTGCTTTCAGTGGTGCTCCCAAGAGTCAAATTTAAGCAGTCGAAAAAAACCAAAACAAAGAAGTGTTGGAAAGTAGACTCTTTTTTGGGAGCACTCTAATTCAGAGGGTGGCAATTTAATTTATTAATACTGATAAAACCATTTTTATTAGGTAACACATAGAATAAAATTTAAGGAGTATCTACGTGAAAAATTAGAAGCTTTGCGAAAATATAGAACAGATTATAAATAATACGTGATATCCATATCACAATATACCAGTTGCCGTAAATTAATGGCTGTGGTAACAGAATTCATTAATTATTGCACATTAAGACTCATGTACTGTATGACCATCATTTGTTCAGCAGATATCCATTGTGGATTACAATAAATGCAGAGAGTTAAATCATAGGTCATGTGAGAGTCGGGTACCCAGTAGTATATATGTAGGTGATACTATATAGGGGAGTCAATTTCTTGCAGTACCAGGGTGTTCAGAGGTGGTCTCCCATCCTAGTACTAACCCGGCCTTTCACTGCTTAGCTTCCAAGGTCAGAAGAAATTGGGCATCTCCAGTGATGTATGACCGCAAATATTGTACTCACCCTCTTGGGTCACCTAAGTGTATTCAGCCACCTGGTTTAGTCACCCTGTGACATGGCAGCCACAATTAAGATATAAGCATGGGTGACGGCCTGTTTTGTGGAAAAGAGGTTTTTTAAACCACACAACATCCACAATTAGGGCTTGCCTTTCACCGATGCAAACCAATTTTTTGGAGATCCAAGTACCCAATATTTTGGGTGCGGATGACACTATAGGGGAGTCAATTTGTTGCAGTACCTGGGTGTTCAAAGGTGGTCTTTCTACAATTCCCAGATTTGCCTATAGATGGAGACCAAATTTGAAGGACTTTTTAGTCAAGACTGACTTTTCTCAAAGAAAGACTAATAAAACATCAAATTGGCTAACGAAAAATCCCGGGGTATATAGATGCACTGGATGCTCTAACTGTTCATTTCTTTCATTCGGCAATCGCTTCATCAATCCGTTTGATAACAAGGAGTATTCAATCAAACAGAGACTGGATTGCAACAGCCGCTTCGTTGTCTATGTACTTAAATGTCCATGCAATCGACTGTATGTTGGCAAGACTAGCAGAATGCTCAAGGAACAACTTAGCCAACACCGCTCCTCTATCAAGAAATGCCTTACGTCCACAGATGCCACAAGACATTTCACCAATTTACCAGTTGCAAGACACTTTAAAGAGGCACAACATACGGTCAATCAACTCAAATGTTGCATCATAGACCAGATACCACCATTACAACGGGGTGGTGATCGTGACAGACTGTTGTTACAGAGAGAACTCCAGTGGATTCACAGATTACACACACTGACTCCCAATGGCCTTAATGAGGACTTTCGGTTGGGATGTTTCCTGTGAAGCGATTTAGCCATTATTTTTGGTTTCATTTCTTTAGACACTGCCGTGTGTCCAGTACCATTTACTTTTACTTGCTGGTTTCTGTTTGAGCCCTTTGACACCGCTGTGTGTCAAGTTATTGTGCACTGTCAGTGGTACAATGTATTGATGTGGCTGCACATATTGGCACTATATGGGTTGTGGAAGTGATCTCGGTTCTGTGGCATCTTTCACTGCCATTCTTTGCCACCATTATTAGCATGGCCTTATAACAGGTAGCACCTTTTAGGCCTTGGAAGTGGCACCTTCGTGATCTCTACAGCCATACCACACTGGACGACGTTAAATTCCTTCCGATCTTGGAAACTAAGCAGTGTTGGGCTCAGTCAGTACCAGTTTTGGGGACAGCCTGTGAATACTGGGTGCTGTATTTTTATCACTTAGCCATATGCAGCTTTGGGCAACCTGATGGGCAGTCTTTAGTAACATCGATCTTCCACTATACATTTTTGATCCTTCACTTCCCTTCCCTTTATATTTAATTACTTCATCACCCTGATTTTTAATTTCACCACATTTAATCCACTCGGTACCTGCGTGCACCTGGGCTCTAGTAGGATTCATTACTTTTCTCATTACTTTTCCCTTTGCTCCTTCTCTATTGTTTTCCCTCAGTCGCCTTACACTTAACATGGTGCATAGTCCACAGTTACGGTTATAACATCCTGTTCCTTCTATGCTTCAGTGTTATTTTCAGTTTAGTCTTTCACACCGCAGTGTGATTAGGTCTTTCTGTTGTTTAATATGTGCTCTGCTGGGCATTATATTTCTGCCCATGGACACTGCCACGTGTCATTTATTATTGCTTGTGTAACTATCTGTTGTGAGTGTCTTGCAGAATATATTTACATTAACTGTGGTTATTTATCCAGCCCATGAATTGGCTATACTTTTTGGTCCACTTGACATATGCAGTGCCATTGAGGATTCACACTCCTCCATTTGAGTCTTTACACAGGACCATTTACAGCAAGTTTGTTTTGACACTAGCTTGCCGGTGGGCTCCAGCGGTGCATATTTCCTCTCTGTATATTCATATATTCATATGTGATCTATTTGACATTGTTGTTTATTCATTTGTTATGTTAATGATATGCGTTTTTTCCCTTCTCAGCCGCTAGACCATTTTCATGTTTGTCACTCTTTATGCCGTTTTGCGCCCTTATACACATTGTGTATTCACCTTCTCCCATCCCTATCCCTTGTGCAGGCTCAGATACGGCTGAGCTGGTGCCCCCCCCTTCACGCACGGCACACCAGAGCCATTGCTAGGGAAGGCGCCGGCTTTGTGTACATTAGCGAGGACGCGACGGTGCAGGGGAGATGGGGGTCCGCATACAAGACTCGTCCCGCCTCCCTCTCCTCCTATTGGGTGATGTTTATTTGATCTTTGGCACCAATTTATGCATATATTCCCGTGCTACACGAAGCTCTTGTAGCCCCTGCGGAAGACCTTTGTCGGTTGAAACAGCTGTCGGGTTGTGCCGGTACCTGTACATGTTGCCTTGATATGGAATAAATCTTCTTTGATTCTTCATCAAAACCGTGAGTGCTGGCTTGTTTTGCTTTCTCCAATGAGCTGGGAAAGCGAGTGCTTCTATGTTATTTTACTGCCTTGCACCAATTACTCATCTATGACCATGACCGAACCCTACCGGACTTCACGCTCCGAGCCCGGATCCGAGTCAGGCTTGAGTTTTCCCGCCTTACTCGGAAACAGAACAAGGCAAAACGTCATCATCCCGCTGTCGGATCCTCGCGGGGTTTGGAGTCCATATAAGGAGCTGTGCGTCGCCGCCATTTTCACTCCGGCATGGGAGAGTGTAGAGAGAGGACATGTCTCAATTCTCTCAGTGTCCTCATTGTCCATGTCACAGTGGTGGTGTCCTCTGCTGCCATATGTCCAGTGCTGCTATACAGGGTGCTGTGTTGTGCTGCATCAGTTCAGTGGTGGTGCATCAGTCTACTCACAGTGGTGGTGTCCTCTGCTGTTATATGTCCAGTGCTGCTGTATAATAAGTCCCTTAAAGTGTTGCTGTGTTGTTCTGCAAAAGAACAGTGGTAGTGTCCTGTGCATCAGTCAGTTCAGTGACCAGTCAAAGTGGTGTCCTCTGCTGCCATATGTCTAGTGCTGGTGTATAAGTCCAGTCCATTGCAGTGGTGCTGTGTTGTCCTCTAACAGTCCAGTGTTGGTGTATCTGTGCTGCCATATATGTCCAGTGGTACTGCAGTGTAAGTCCAGTGGTGCTGCCATATATATCCAGTGATCCTGCCGCATATGTCCAGCGGTACTGCCGTATATGTCCAGCAGTACTGCCGTATAATTCCAGTGATCCTGCCATATAATTCCAGTTATACTGCCGTACATGTCCATTGATACTGCCGTATATGTCCAGTGATCCTGCTGTATATGTCCAGCGGTACTGCCGTATATGTCCAGCAGTACTGCCGTATAAATCCAGTGATCCTGCCATTTAATTCCAGTGATCCTCCCGTATAAATCCAGTGATACTGCTGTATATGTCCATTGATACTGCCGTATATGTCCAGTGATACTGCCGTATATGTCCATTGATACTGCCGTATATGTCCAGCGGTAATGCCGTATATGTCCAGTGATCCTGCCATATAAATCCAGTGATTATCCAGTGATCTTACCGTATAATTCCAATGATCTTGCCGTATAATTCCAGTGATCCTGCCGTATAAGTCCAGTGATCCTGCCGTATATGTCCATTGATACTGCTGTATATGTCCAGTGATCCTGCTGTATATGTCCATTCATAGGCAAACGCAGGGGGGGGTTTCTGGTTGCACGGAAACCCCCTCCTCTTGGCAAGTGGCTCAAATTATGACAACAATAGCAATGGTATATAATACTATTACTAGAGCTGCCACCACGTCATGCAGTGTAAGGGACAGAGCAGAGCTGCTGCACATGCCCAGTGGTAGCAGCTTCTTCTACCAAATTTGCTGTGTGTGTGTGTGTGTGTGTGTGTGTGTGTGTGTGTGTGTGTGTGTGTGTGTGTGTGTCGATCTAAGTCCTCAATCAGTGGACTGGACCAGAGAGTAGCTTCCAGGAAGAAGAGACAGGAGCCTTATCATGAGGTGGGGAATGTGTGATTAGAAAGTGCAGTACTGGTTCTATTATGTTTGTGTATTTATTATGGTATGTTAAACCTTTTCCTGACCACTTCTCTTATTTAAATATATTTGATACAGCCTAAACCCTAGTTAGATATTAATACTGTGTTCCATACAGTGTCCAGTATATAAAAAGTCCAATGTTTACAGTAATGTCCAGGGTTATTACCAGGTTCTTCTAATGCTAACCCAGACTCCCGCACTTGCTCCAATGTTCCACAGAGTGGGAGATTGTGGATTGCATTTGGAAACCCCCCTCTAGAAATCCTGCTTTTGCCACTGCCATTGATCCTGCCTTATATGTCCAGTGATACTGCCGTATATGTTCATTGATCCTGCCATATATGTCCATTGATACTGCCATATATGTCCAGTGATCCTGCTGTATATGTCCAGTGATCCTGCTGTATAAGTCCATTGATCCTGCCGTATATGTCCAGTGATACTGCAATATATGTCCTGCGGTACTGCTGTATATGTCCAGTGGTACTGCTTTATAAGTCCATTGATCCTGCCATATAATACCAGTGGTACTGCCGTATAAGTCCAGTGATCCTGCCATATAATTACAATGGTACTGGCGTATAAGTCCAGTGATCCTGCCCTATAATTACAGTGGTACTGGTGTATAAGGCCAGTGATCCTGCCATATAATTCCATATAAATCCATATAATTCCGTATAATTTCAGTCCAGTGGTGCTGCCATATAAGTTCAGTGGTGCTGTCCTGTGCTGTATATTATTTACTCCAAATAAAGGGGTTATTAATATTTAAATTAAATAATTTTTACAGGGTTTGCCCTGTGTTGTGTAGGGGTACGCTCGCCTGTGTGCATATTATTATAATAGCTTCAAATAAAAGGGTTATTATTATCCAAATTAATTTTACAGGCTTTGCCATGTGTGTGTTTGGTTTAGGGGTACGCTATCATGTGCCACCAATATTGTGCATATATTACATCTGGGCAAATTCCAGCACATCCCATGTTGTTTGTGCCGCACGCTTGTGTTGCTTAGATTAGTCATACAGCTACATCATTGCACCTCTTTTTCTTCTTTGCATGATGTGCTGTTTGGGGCCAAGTTTTTAAATTGCCATCCTGTTTGACACTGCAGTGCCACTCCTAGATGGGCCAGGTGTTTGTGCCACACACTTGTGTCGCTTAGCTTAGCCATACAGCGACCTCATTGCACCTCTTTTTCTGCTATGCATGATGTGCTGTTTGGGGCCTAGTCTTTTTAAGTGCCATCCTGTCTGCAACTGCAGTGCCACTCCTAGATGGGCCAGGTGTTTGTGCCGCACACTTGTGTCGCTTACCTTAGTCATCCAGCTACCTCATTGCACCTCTTTTACTTCTTTGCATCATGTGCTGTTTGGGGCCTAGTTTCTAAATCTGCCATCCTGTCTGCCACTGCAGTGCCACTCCTAGATGGGCCAGGTGTT